>NC_066892.1:3044314-3283813 GCF_022985175.1 Labeo rohita | reverse complement strand
AAAACAAATCAAAATCAATCCATTAGGTTTAAAAACGTGAGGGTTAGTAAATGATGGAAGAATTTAAAGGTTTGGGTGAACTTTCTCTTACAACACAGTGACATCTAGTGGCTGAAAATTCGTATGGCACTTCTCAACTGCCTAGTTAAAGGGGTCATCGAATGCAAATTTCACTTTTTCATGTTGTTTGAACATTAATGTGTGTTGGCAGTGTATGTACAAATCTACCCTATAATGATAAAAATCCATGCAGTGGTTTTTAATTAATCTGTAAAAATAATATCCCCTTTTTCAAATCGAGTCATTCTCAGATGCCTGTCAGCCGCTCCCACGATAGTTGATTGACATGAGCGTTTTACCTCAGATCACCTGTAACAGTCTGACATTTATTGTTTAGATGCTGGTGCAGGGATGTAAGTTAGACAAGAATATCTCAGATTGAGCGATTGAGGTGTTGTGTTGCTGGACGTAATAATGAACATAGTGGTTGTCATTTACTACCGACATATGAGTCGCTGAATATGCAGTGGATTAGAATTGTTTGTGAAGGGAACGCGCCTCCTGATCTACATAAATGCGTCTATGTTCACGCACATCATTTGTGATCCAGCTTTACCTACAGCAGAAGTGTGTATAAGTTTTTTTTTTTATGAATCTCTGATATTACCTTTCCTAATAACATACTAGTTGGCAAGTTTTGCAGCTAAACCTGCCAAATATGGCTAAAGTAAACTGGCTCGTCACTCCACAGAGAGAAGAGAGGGGGCGGAGCGAGCGGAGCTCATTTGCATTTAAAGGAACAATCCCTCAGAATGGGATAAATTTTGCAGAGCTCATTTTGGCAAGGTAAAAATGGTGTTGTTTTACACAACCATTGAGAATTTTTAACCAAAGTATATTATAGGCTTTTCATTAAGTCCCTAAATAATCATATCAACTTGTGGAAAATGGGCATCCGATGACCCCTTTAAAACTGTGACTTTACTGTAAAGAATAAGACTCAACTCATGCCATTTGTTACAAAAAGAAACAAAATAACATTTATTGAACATGCATCCAACCTAAACTCATTACACTTGGGGAATATTCGAACCCAGTCGGACGGACAGTTCGGAAACTGACATCCAGCAACTAAACAAAGGCTCTCTGAAAAATACTGATACTAAACAGGAAGTGTGTGTTCAGGAAACAGAAAACTCCCCAAAGGTCCAAAGGGAAAGACAAAATCAATAGTGTGAAATAATCACTTACCTCTCATTCTAACGCAGGGACACACATAGTGAGACTAAACGTATGATACACCATAACGACAATGATGTCTTCTGCATGCCACAGACTCTCAGTTCGTTTTCGTTGATTGGCAGCCGGTATATGGATGAATGTCTAAATATATGTTTGAACGCTCGTTACAAAAATCGGCATCCTGCTAGAACCCAAAGCTCGAGAAGCATCTTAGAAACATTCTACTTATGTTAGAACTTTTTACACTCGCATATAATCGCATTCATTCTGCATATAGGTGACAGATTCTAAAAAAAAAAAAAAAGAAACACATACGCCAACCTGCGCACGTTTCCTCTTTCGCGACTGATTATTAGTGATGTGTCATCAATAATGTTGCTATTTTAACATTCAGTGAGGAAATTACAGCATCATCATGTGCAGCAAACGTCAGCCAATGTTTCCGATTGAAAGCGAGTGTCTGAAGAAAACCTGCAGGATGGGGCAATTATTCTGTCTTGTAAGGAAGGAACAGCGTAAAGATGGCGAGAAAGAGGGTCAGGTGACTCCTGCGGGCGAGATACTCCACAGCAAAGCTCCACTGATTAAAGTGCATGAACATACAGGAGAGAATTTGATTGGGCGTGAGGAAACTGCTGCGGTCCGCTCAAGTGTGTGTGAGTGTGTGTGTTCAGTAGTCCTCCACCCAGCCGTTCTCCTGGATGAAAGCATCAATCACCTCCTTCATGGCCAGATTGGGGATCAGCTGATCTTGGGTCAGCGGGCTGCGAGTGACTGGGTCAAAATGGCCAACACGCTACAGAAAGAAAGAGAGAGGGGGAGAACATTTTTTGTTTTCTTTACTAAAGGCTAAAAAACCCTTTGACGTGTGCCACCTTCTTTTTTAAAGATGTTGTAACTACACCATCTGCATGCAAAAAGCATCTTTCATTTAAAAATGTCTGTTGTTTTAGTTAATAAAAATTGTAACTAAAACTACTAAAATACATTTTTGCTAACAGAAATATAGCAATACAATATGGGACCACAAAACCAGTCATACGTGTCAATTTTTTTAAAATCAAAATAAGCTTTCCATTGATGTATGGTTTGTTATGTATGGCTGAGATACAAATATTCAGAACTTAAAAAAAAAAAAAAAAAAAAAAAAAAAATAAATACAGAAAATTGTCTTTAAAGTTGTCCAAATGAAGTTCTTAGCAATGCATATTACTAATCAAAAATTACATTTTTATATATTTACAGTATGAAACTTACAAAATATCTTCATGGAACATGATCTTAGCTTAATATCCATATGATTTTTGCCATAAAAGAAAAACTGATCATTTTGACCCATATAATGTATTTTTGGCTATTGCTACAAATATACCCATGCTGCTTAAGACTGGTTTTGTGGTCCAGGGTCACATATCACTATTAGATAAAAAAAAAATAAAAAATAGAAATGCTGCCTTTGCAACTATGTTTTTAAAACTAGTAAAACTGAAGTACAAACCAAAATTACTAAAACAAACTAAAAATAAATCTAAACCAATTAAAACATCTTTATTAAATTACATAAAACTTAAAATATTTAAATATTTAAAGAAACTTTAAGTAAAAAAAAAAATAGGTATATTCTTTTAAAAAACAAAGACAACTCTGAACACAACACTTTACTAAAACTGAAATTGAAATGAAATTTAAGCAGATAATATAAAAATTAAATCTACCTCTAGAGCTTATCAGTCCTCTGTATTTTTTTCATATTAATTTCCATTAAAAATGTCTGTTGTTATTATTAACAAAACTAATAAAACACAGAATGAAATAGAATATTAAAAAAGTGTAAGTTGAAGTACTAAAACTAGGCAGTAATAAAATATAAAAAAATATATATAAATATAAAAATTACAAAACACCACCAGAAAAACACACAAAAAACTAAAATGTATTTATTAATAATAATTATAATAATAATATAAAAAATCTGTCATTTTTCAGACAATAATGGCATTATTTTCCTGTGCCTCTAAGCACCCATACTCACAAAGCTAGAGCTTTCCCTATTCAATCTTTGTTTCCCTCGTTCTAAAAAAAAAAAATTCAGTAAACAGACGTCATCTTAAGAAATATCTGCGTACACCTACGTTAATTTTGTCAGCAAATTTTGATTTTGCTTTGGTCGAAGTCTTTTGTCTAAAATGCAATTTAGTTTTAGCCATATTTAGTCTATTTTAGTCTAGTTTTAGTCGACTAAGTATCATAAGATTTTAGTTGACTAAACCTACAGTAGATTAATTAATATCAGTTGATTAATATGTAATAAATACAGTTGGTTAATATCAATTCCACAGACAATAGTAACTAAATTAGGCTGCTCTCCCTTTAAAACCAGTGATACATGTCCGATATTCTCCCTACTGTTTACATACACCTAAGACATAGCTGAGTGTGTTTACTTGAATACTCATCAAAATGTCAAATTCAATGTCAATAGATTTTCCATCATAGTTTTTGTCATTCAAAACAAGTTTTTGTTGGTGAAAAAAATATTGTTAGTGAAAAGTATAATAAAACTTATTTGTCGTCAAAATTAACAGTGGCATACACACAAAACCACTGAAACCGACTTAAAACGATGTAATATACATGCCAGACCAGTATGTGGCACTATTAATTTGCCACAGACATACAAAAAAAAAAAACGGAGAAGATGACTTAAGCATGTGATTTAACCTTGTGCGCTGTATGCAAACTCAAAACATTAATAACATTAATGTTAGTTGATAAAAATACACTCATTCATTGTTTGTTCATGTTGTTCAAGTTGCTGTTATGTGATGTAGTGTAGTGATTCAGGCTCCCAAAAAGCCGAATCCACCTGCACAAAACGCCTACACGAACAAAATTTTTTACGTGTACAGTTAAACACATCTCCGTGTGGTCAGGGCCTAAAGTGAACAGTCACATGACTCAAAAACCTGGTAGCAATCTGACTGCCTCAAAAATGGCAGAACTCTTGCACAAGCTTACCTGTAGATGTTCCTCGATGTCCTTGCGATCGTAGGTTATGCCGCTAGGAGTAATGCAGGGTTCTCTCATCAGCTCAAAACTGATCTTTCCACACAGGTAATCTGGGATCTCTCGCTTCTGCACAACAGCCAATCAAACGTGATGCTTAACGTACAGCTATTTGGATCAATGGTACATGTTTATCACAACGTCTGACATGATCTCCGCATACCTTCCTCTTTTCATCTACTTGAGAGAAAAGCTCATCCATGTCCATCAAATATTTATCCTACGGGAGCGGCACAGAGCACAGGAAATGACATCCCTTCATCAAACATACACCATTCAGAGATCTTTTTGTGTTTAAATGCATGTCTCACGTGTTTGGATTTGATCTTGCTGATCTCGCCTCCGTTCTGACTGTCCTCTGATTGCTTGACTCTGTCGTCTAGCTCTCTGAAAGCACAAACACAAAGACGGACAAATATTACAGCACAGATTTATTTATATAGATACCCATGACTGACCGACGTGAGCGTCACCTCTCTTTCTCGGCCAGGATGAGTTTGGTGAGATAAGCGTGCAGCTCGTTTTCTTGGCTGATTCGTTTCTCTTCTATGCTGTTCCAGCGTTTCTTCTTGGCAATGCGAAGAGCACTTGGGATATCGTCTCCAAAGTTCAGCCGCTGTTCCTTTGCCAGGTTATAAGCTGAAAAGCATTTCAAAGAGTGATTTCATTACACTGCAACTACCCGATGTCGGTTTAGAAGCCTGGATTATTTCTATGATATATATTGGCTGATACTGGACAGAAATGTACACATATTACAGAGTTATATTACAAAATAGCAACAGTTATATTACAAAAAACTGCTTTTAAATGTTCATTTATGTGCTGCAGAAGCAGTTCTAATCGTTCTAATATACTGATTTGCTGCTCAGTTATTAATAATGGTTCTTAATATTTTCAAAGTTAAAACCAGCTTCTGCTGCTTAATATTTTGTGGAAATATTTTTTCAGGATTTTTTGAAGAACAGCATTTATTTGAAATAGACTCTTTTGTAACATTATAAATGTTTAACTTTTGATCAATGTTATGCTGATTAAAAACATTCATTTCTATTAAGCACAAACACACAGCATTCGAATGATAGTATATCTGATTAGATATGAAGCAGCACAACTGATAATAATCAGAAATGTATCTTGAGCAGCAAATCAGCATATTAGAATGATTTCTGAAGGATCATGTGATACTGAAGACTGGGGTAATGATGCTGAAAATCCAGCTTTGATCACAGGAATAAAAGAAATTCGAACAGAAAACAGCTATTTTAAATTGTAAGAATATTTCACTGCATTTTTACTGTATTTCTGAGTACATAAATGCAGCCTTAATGAGCAGACTTCATTAAAAACATTTAAAATCATTATGTGTTCAACAAAAAGTCAGGTTTGGAATAATAAGGATGATAGAATTTTAATTTTTGGATAAACTATTCTATTAAAAGCATCTCAAAAATCCATTAAATCAAAATTCTGATTCCAATGTGTAACTCTTATTACTTAAATAATAATTTTTTTTTTTCCAAATGCCATAGAACGTTCATGTGTACCTCTCTGTAGATTGCCGATGGCCTCTTCATAATTCTCCAGTTCCAGCTGACACTGGCCCAGGAAAAAGTGGGCCTTTACTGATTGGCTGTCGAGCTCGAGGGCGTGTTTACAGTCGGCCAGCGCCTTGTCGTACTGCTGCAGCTTCACGTAGCATAGTGCTCTGTTAGTGTAGTACACGGCCACTGACGGGTTGCGATTCTACACACAGCACAGCAGAAACACATTCAGTACGGCACACAGAGCAAAACACGACAACTTTGACTACTGATCATTTGATCCAAAGATCAGCATTTATCTGGAATAAAAGGCTTTTGTAACATTATACACTATACCAATTTTTGAGCAGAAAATCAGAATATTAGAATGATTTCTGAATGATCATGTGACTGGAGTAATGATGCTAAAAATTCTGCTTTGAAATCACAGGAATAAATTACATTTAAATTTAAAATGTACATTTTAAATCGAAAACAGTTATTTTAAATAGTAAAAATATTTCAAAATTGTACTGATTCTGCTGTACTTTGAATCAAATAAACGCAGGCTTGGTGAGCAGAAGAGACTTCTTTAAAAACATAAAACATCTTACTTCCAAAAACATTTCACTGGTAGTGTATGAAATTAATATAAAATAAAAAAATAAATGTACACAGAATTAAATTAACCTATGACAGACAAAGCAGAAATCCCAGTAAAAGAGGTTCATCTGAAAGGTAAATTTAGTCTATGACTTAAATACAGGCAAATTAATATTTACATATTCAAATGAAACTATTTAAATTATTTAGCCTAAGTTTTAATTAAATTAAAAAAGCAAAGATGTTTGACATGTAAATTTCTAATTCATAGAAATATAAATATAAAATAGATATTTAATAGAAATAGAAATATTGAATAATAAATCTATTAATTGCAATAAGTATTACAAAATAACATAACTAGTAACAAAATACCACTTGAATCCTTCTGTGCCAATTCTGGTGGGGCATCTTACTCTCCAAAAGATGAATTTTATCATTTTAAATGATTTTTATAAATTATAATAAATTTTGACTCCACAAATCTAAAAAAACACTGACGTGTCCACAAAATCCTCATTAACAAACAGACAAATAAACTCTGATACTCAACAAAACACTTCAATTTTCAAAAATCTGATGTCACTAAGATTTTTTTTCTCTATAAAATGTGCATACACATTTTAAAAGTTTGGTGTCAGAAAGATTTTTTCTCTATAAAATGTGCATATAAATTTCACATATTTGGAGTCATAAAGATTTGTTATTAAATGTGCAAATACATTACAAAACACTCTGGTGTCAGGAAGATTTTTTTCTGTATGATATCTGCATAAAATATTCAAAGCTTTGATGTCAGGAAGATTTTTTCTCTAAGAAATCTGGAGATACATTTCAAAACTTTAGTGTCAGTAAGATTTTTCTATCAAACGATGTGCACATAAATTTCACATAATTGGGGTCAGTAATATTTGTCATCAAATGTGAATATAAATGTCAAAAGTGTGGTGTTTTTCTCTCAAATATGCTTGTAAATCTCCTCTAAACTCCTGCTCCACTCACAATGGCTTTGCTGTAACAGGTTGCGGCCTCCTGGTACTTGCGGCTGAGGAACAGGCGGTTACCCTGCTCCTTGAGCTCCTGTGCGGAGGAGCTTTTCTCGGGGCTGCTCGCCATCTTCTCCACAGGCTCTGCGGTGGCCGCTCCCCCCTGCTTACCGATCCTGTTCCCCGTCTCTTCGGTGAGCACCGGCCTGTCCCGGGGACCCAGTTACCTGCCTCGAGCAAACCTCTCACACTGCAGGGACACACCACAACACATCACACATGTCAACTTGCAGTTACACTCAATAATACACATTACACATGTCATAACTACATTAATACAATCTATACACATGTAGACTGCAATAACACATTTATAAACTACATAACACACATCTGGACTCTGATCAGCCCTGACAGATGATTTTAAACTCCTTCAGCAGCTTAGTGAACATACAACTCATGTCATTTTAGACCAAACCCGAGACTGAATCTTTAAAATCGAGTAAAACTTATTATTAAATCTAAATTTATGGTAATTAGAAGAGACACTCTATAGGATGACATGTGACTGACACATCTGTACGTCTACATGCGCTTTAACTAGTTTAATAGAGCCCACTGGACCATTTGACTTTATAATTCATATTTTGAAAGTAAAATATGAATAATATCACGCGTACCGGGTTTGACTGCTGGACTGACGCCTGTCGTTAGCAAACCGGTCGCGACACTCGTGCTTTTATGATCACTTTTTGATCCCTTATTCCGATTAAAACGCTGCCCAACTCATAGTCCAACACGATCATGACATTAGGATGACGAATGTCCGACGTTTTCATCGGCGATCGCTAAAAACACGACATTTTACTCGCGGGTATGAGGCGCTAGCATCATGTTTCGGTTGTTTTGACTGTGCCGTCACGGTGACGTTGCCGGAGGTGACGATCTACAGCGTAATGACGCCATCTGTCGGCGACGTACAGGAACGGAACACTAGTGATGATAATGATTTTTTTTTTTTTTGCATATAGTTTTGTTATTAATATTAATATACAATAAATTACTCTACCAGTCAAAAGTTTTTGAACAGTAAGCTTTTACAGTTTTTTAAAGAATTCTCTTCTGCTCACCAAGCCTGCAATTATTTGATCCGAAGTACAGCAAAAACAGTAATAATATTGTGAAATATTTTTACTATTTAATATAACTGCTTTCTATTTGAATATATTCTAAATTTTAATTTATTCCTGTGATAGTATTATTATTATCTATATTTAAAACAGTTGAGTACATTTTTTCATAATTCTTTGATGAATATAAATTATTATACATTATACCATTCAAAAGCTTGGAGTCAGTAAATTAGTATTATTTATTAATTTTAGTAAATAATTTTATTTTGCAAGGATACTTTAAATTGATCAAAAGTGATAAAGAAATTTTAAAAGTTAGAAAATATTTCTATTTTAGATAAATGCTGTTCTTCTGAACTGAAAAAATTCTACTCAGCTGTTTTCAACATAATACAAAATGTTTTTTGAGCAGCAAATCAGAATATTACAAAGATTTCTGAAGGCTCCTGTAACTGGAGTCAGCTTTAAAATCACAGGAATAAATTACATTTTAAAATATATTAAAATAGAAAAGTTATTTTAAATAGCAAAAATATTTTTTTAAAATTACACTTTTGCTGTACATTTTACCGTTCAAAAACTTTTGGTTATGTATGTGATTTTCATTTGATTATTAATTTTAAAAGAAATCAGGATAGTACAGTGATATGAATCCCTGGCATGAACTGAAAAAGAATAATGTAGGACATATTAGACCTAATTAATCAACTGTATTTTAATATTTTTAAATTAATTAAATGCATATTTTATATTCACTTAATTGTAGCAATATATATATATATATATATATATATATATATATATATGCACTCTAAAACTCAACACTTAGCTGTAACTATGGCAAAAATATTTTAAAATGTTTATTGCATATCAAACTTACAGGCTAAAGGAATAAATAAAACAGCTTCTATATTAAACACACAAGTATTCAGCTTAATTATTTGTTAAAAAGGACCAAAACATTTAAGTGATTATCCAACTAATAAGTTCCCTCATTAATGACAAACAATTTAATATCATAAAACCATTTAATGCACTTTGATAAGGACAACATGAAATCATAACAGCCTTATAAAAGATGTACATAGTAAATCTGAAACAATATGCCATGACGGATTCACTTGTTTAAATTTATTAAACTCCTACACCTCTGCTACAGATACAAAGAGAGTCTCTTTCGGTCTCTATGGGGAAATACTGCAGCTATATTTAAAAAAAAAAACCTGACCTCAGAACAGCTTTCAGCAAAACATGCACACATTCACTCAGGACAAACAGTACAAAATAAAAATCCAATCCCAAAAAATAACATTCATTATGAAGGGGCGAAAAAAAAGTGGCAGTACATACTTTGAGAAGAAACAAAAAAAACAAAACTCCACACACACAATTGTCATTTCAACATTTGACAGTGAATCCGACAGGGTTAAGTCTGACTGGACTGAGATATTAAAGACTACAAAGACTGTAATGAAACAGGGCGTGGGCAGTTTACTACGGACCAAGCAAACATGATAAATAAAAAAAGTGGGTATATGTATGAGAGCGCGTTGTGTTTGTTATGGTAGAGTGAGATGATTCAGATCTCTCCAGCCTCTCTGTCATCGTGACGGCGAGACTCTGTCCTCCCGTTCAGCCCGTCTGATCTCCGCTCGGATGAACTGCGCTTGCTGTCCCTCTCGCGATCACGGTCCCGTGAAGACCTAAAACACACATCAATCCACTGTTACTACGACATCATGGAGGGTTTGTTTGTTTTTCGTCACCATTCCAGCTCTTTTGCCTATCACATTTCTTTAAACCAAAAACTAAAGGTATTTAATAACAATAAAAAAAAAGCAACAGCAATAAATAAATTAGTTTCAGAAACAGTAATAAATTACAATACAGGCTTTTCAAAGCATCATACGAGCTTATTACTTGTGTGAGTGTTCTCGGCTGTGCCGCGAGCGAGATCTGGATCGAGATCGGTGTCGTCGGCGTCTTTCACGCTCTTTGGAGCGAGAACGGGAACGGCGCTTCTCTCGTGATGCGGAGCGGGAACGTCGGCGTCTGCGCTCTCGATCACGCTCACGGTCACGAGAACGTGACCTAGAAACACAATGAGAGGAAAAACAGACATGAACAACCGTCAGAACCATGAATGCAAATCATTTTCATCCTAACTAATTATTTACTACTCTTACAAGGCATAGTGTTCTTGTCGCCACTATTTGATTTAATCTCAGATCCTGATTTAATACAAAAACATCCAATTGTTGTAATAGACATAAGCTGACATGAAAATAAATGCTGAATGAACAAGCGAAAGAGCAACTGACCTCTTGCGTTCTCGGCTGCGCGACTTGGTCCTACAGGGAAAATCAGACAAGAATATCAATTATTTTGGTCAATATTGAAATCACTAGTATTTAATCATGCATTTATTGAATTCTTTAAAAATAAACTTGTCATTTTAACAGTGGGCTTTGCACATTTAAATGTATCATTAAAAAAATAACAATAATAAATAGAAATAAATTGGCATACCAGACAAAGATAACTTTAGATTTTACAGGATTTTTCACAAAAATAAAGTGTCTTAGTAATGCATGAAGATCACGTTAAAATGTGCATAAATTATTCTTTTCTAAACCCCCCCCCCAAAAAAAAAAAAAAATTAAGTCATAAAACCATTTAATGCACTTTGATAAGGACAACATGAAATCATAACAGCCTTTCAAAATTTTTCAAAAATAATGATTTTAGTGGTGAAAAAAGAAAAAAAAGAAAAGAAAACGATTTTAAAAAAACATTTACAAATCTCATATAAAAACTAATAAATAAATTAGCAAATCAGACATAGATAACTCTAGATTATACAGGATATTTCACAAAAATTATGCATCTTAGAAATGTATGACGGTCACATTTAAAATGTGCAGAAACTATTCTCAAACATACTGATTTTATTGGTGAATTCTCTTAATGTTTAAATTAATTTTATTTAAAAAAAAAAACAAAAACAAAATATACACATCTAAAAATCTAATATAAAAACTAATAAAAAATCAATTAGCATATCAGACAAAGATAACTTTAGATTCTACAGAGTATTTCCCAAAAATTAAACAACTTAGAAATGCACGGAGGTCACATAAAAAAAATCTGCATAACATATTCTCACCGTTTTTTCATTCTCTCCTCTCTCTCCCGCTCTTCCCTCCTCCTCAGTCGCTCCTGGTTCCGCCTCTCTTGTTTGTCCTGCACGGTTTTCTGTAAAAAAGAAATGCTGCAATGTTACTAACTATTTGAAACCCATGACCCCACCGGCACCTGATTCGGTCCGACCCGTTACCTTCAGCTGTTCCAGCTTCTCTCTGATCTGGATGAAGCCCAGGTGCAGTTTGCCACCAAAGTGGTCAGCGAGACGCCGGTCGTTATCATGGAGACCCAGGTAGGCGGAGCAAACCTCACAGACGCGCAACTTCTGCTGCTGGAAACTAGATGCGGGCATAGAGTTCCTGTACTCTTCCTGTAAACAAAAAACAGCAGATGATGATGCTACAAAGAGAAAACAAACATCCAGAAAATACTACAAACTCACAATTAAATAAATTAAAAGGTAGCATCATATTTTGATTAAAATGAAAACTGACAGCTTGCATATAAGTAATATAGTATGTTAACCAACCTCTGCATCCTTCTTTTTAGTTCGGACTTTCTCAACCTCCTGTAAAACTGTCTGGGCTTCGTCCACATTTCCCTCAGCGCCGAGCTGTTCAGCCTTTGCCAGCAGCTTCCCAATCTCCTCGTTCAACTCGTGAACCTTTTCTGCCTGCAAACCAAACATACATAAATCACATAACTGCATGAGCTCTTTAGATAATCTAGAGACTTACATACACAACCTAATCTAATTCAGTTCTCTTTTTTTATTTGCACACAAAAGATCAGATTCAGTTTCATAAAATGACTTAAGAAACAAAAGTAAAGAACAGCTTTTTAAACATCATACATTTTTTAAACTGTTTTTCTTTGTTTTTACATCCAGGGTTATAATAACGAGAGGTATTACAGCAACAAAAAAGAATTTAATTATTGTTACTTGAAATAAAATATACATTAAATGAAATAAAAATAAATTTCCCTATTTATACACTACCAGTCAAAAGTTTTTGAACAGTAAGATTTTTTTTTTTTTTTTAAAGAAGGCTCCAAAGCCTCCATTTATTTGATCAAAAGTAAAAATTTTAAAATATTTTTACTGCTTAAAATAACTGTTTTCTATTTGAATACAACTTAAAATGTAATTTATTCCTGATTTAAAAGATGGATTTTGAGCATCTTTACTCCAGTCACATGATCCTTCAGAAATCATTCTAATATTCTGATTTGCTGCTCAAAAAACATTATAATAATTATGTTGAAAACATTACAATTTATTACAATTCATTAGAATTTTAATAGAAAGTTCAGCATTTATCTGAAACAGAAATCTTTTGTAACATTATAAATATCACTTTTGATCAATTTAAAGCATCCTTGCAAAATACAAGTAATAATTTCTATAATTTACTGTACATTGTTTTGACATCCAGGTCCATGGATTATAGTGTATTTCTGGTTGTCATTTTTACACTGCACACATTGCACCCAGCGCTATATAAACACTTCATACCTTTGCAGCCACCTCAGCACTGATCTCTTCTTGTGTCTCAGCAAGACGCTTCTTGGCTAACTCAGTCCTGCGGTCACAGTCGACAATAAACGACTCCAGGTGATCCACCGCCTGCATAACGCAAAGATTCAGCATAAGAACTTAAAACACCTTTGCTGCAAATTAATAACACTAACAGATGAGCTCGACTCAATATCAAGTAACTTACATCCAGCTCAAAGAACAGGTCTCTCTCTTTAGACGCAATCTCATAGTCTGCTCTCAGCGCCAGGTCATGGATCTTAGAGCATTCGCCAAGGTCCATGCGCTACAAACACACGGAAGAAATAAAGGCTTCATCAATATGCTGCACAAATAATCAGCACTGACAGTTGCGATATGTTTTCCCTCACCGTTCCAGAGAGGATGTCATGCGGGCAGCAGTTGAGCAGGTGCGATTTGCAGACGCGCTCATCTGTGAATTTAACCCGCTGTCTCGACTCATCTCCTGTAAGGACACAGCACATAATAGACATTGAATGAGGCCACACACACTCGCACGCATCTCTCTCACACACACACACTGCGTCCACTACACACTGCTAACTCTGCGGCCAAGGGTCACAGACCTGCCTGTCACTGCGGTGAAATCATAGTGAGTGCGGACAGCGTGTGTTTGACAGTGTCAGATATAATCTGTGCTACACAAGAAAATAAAGATTGGAGACATTTAACTTCCACTGACCCAAGGCCGGTTTCTTTATCTGGCTCCTTAATGTGAATGTCTAAAAATAAAAAGGCAGCGTCTGATCACGGACCAAACCAAGAGGCTAACAGTCCCTGCTATTATTATTAGGCATTTATTCTAAACAGCCACAATTTAAATGGATTGAGGTTTTCTACAGTGAGAATAAGAACTGGGTGATAGAGCTAAAAAACATATCTTGATATTTATCTGCCTTTTAAGGTATAATCTAGTTAAAAAATTATTTATTTAGAAATAATTACAATTTATATGCACCAATATAACAAGCATAATAAAACAAAATACATTGCATTTTATTACAAAATCAATCAATACATGAGAAAGAATGTTTGCAAAATGTAAACTTTAAACAGAAACACTAATGTTTTGGAAGTTGCTGAACACTGTAAAGCTGAAAGAAAAAACACATCTAATATCACCCAGCCCTAGTTTGCATAATGCATCTATGGTTTTATAACTGCCAATTTGAGTGCAAAGATGCAAAATGGGATAGCAGATCAGAGAGGGATGTTATGTTTCAGAGAACCATCTTGTACTCTGTAATAGCACTATCCCTCATGAGTACATAGAGAAATGCTGCATAATCTAATGTGCATATTAAACCAAAGCTGTCCAAGTTGAAATAAAACATTGAAAACTAAAGTGAAAGGTTAATTGATACACACTGCGAGGTCTCTCCCATTCAGAACCCCTCCTGCGGTCCAAGCCTCTAAAAGTTTAAAGGGAAAAGCTTTTCTTGCCCAAACCTGTAATGAGGAAGTTGGGAATGATACAGAAGAATAAAGGTGAAGACGTCGGCGGAGGAATTTGAGTTCTCTTTCCTTTATTTTTTATCTTTTTTTTAAAGTTAGATTTGAGGAAAGCCACTCAGGCACAGCATCAGTGAACTACATCCGCCTGGGCAGAAGCTTCGTATCCTCTGTCTGCTCACTCTTACGTTACCAACTAGCGTGATGTGTAAAACAGTTACTGCTGGAAAGCAAACAGTATTGTTTTTTCATATTCATAACAGCTTTAAAAAGCATTGGTGACTCACGGCTCGATGAACATGAGGCTTTTCTGCAACTCCCTTGCAGATGTAGGCTGGCAAACATACACTGAACCTTAATGAATAGAATAAAGGGGCCACAATTGTTCAGTCTGTATGAAACAAATGCACGGGAAGCATATGAATTCATCTCAGCAATCACACAGACAGTCGCTTCATTCACACGGAGGGTGAGATTTCTTACAGCCAGTACAACTCAATTTTACAAAGTCAAGTGCATCTGCTCAAGTCCCTTCTGTTGTTTACTCATCTTAAACAAAATCCTCTTGAGCTGAACAAAATCATATCACAATCTAAACGTCGTATTTTCTCTTGGTAATGCTCCTTCAGATTTAATGCTTGCATCCATTTTTTTAATTACTTTTTATGTATGAAATGCAATCTGTATATATATTTTACAATAGAATCCACTGATAAGGCTGTCAAAAATGCAACATATCAGCTTATTAATTGACACTGACGTCATATTGGTCTATCACTACTACTACTACTAATAACACTACTATTAACGGGAAGTTCTGTATATTTCTTATTCTTAATTCTTCCAAAAAACAAGCCTAACTTCTCAACTTTTTAATAACAATGTAGTTGAGTATAACAAATTAATAAACTAAAGCGTCATTTCAGATAAAAGCTCCTCATCATGCTCCATTAGCGTAACATACGGAGCCGTGACGTCATTACTCCCCTTCATGGACACAAACATTAAACCGAAGCGTTTCAAGAGAAAATGCTGCTGCATTTAGCTAATCTTAAGAGTCTGTCATATATCTTTAGACATTGATTTTAATATTTGTCTGGCTCATTATATTCTGGTTTGGGTTAATCTGAGCGCGCGGCCTTCAGAAATCCTCTCAGAGCCGTTAGCACGCGGCTAACACTCACCATCCCTCGACGTTCCCATCAGCTGATCCAGCAAAGCTCTCATCTGAGCCTGGGCCGACATCCTGACACGATTAATTCGCTGGCCTCTCAAAGGTGATGGTGATTTTTACCCTAAAAATGAAAGTTTAAATCATCTACGAACCGCTTCGCTTCAGTGTCTGCCGCCGCCGCCGCCGTCGCTCTCTTCACTAGCGAGCGAGCAAACGAACTCAAATGGGCGAGCGACCAATCAGAGCGCGCTATGCAATCTTAAAGCGGAAGTGTGTTTTATATATAATATATTTTTATCATATAACATTATTATTACAATTTTATATTATTTATGTCTCATGAATGGTTTAACTTACAGTGATTAAATAATAATAATTAAAAAACGTAAATCTATAACAAAACCTGTAACATACTAACATCAACTAGATAAAGTTCGTCAAGACAAACTTTAAGTTGGCTTGAGAAAGCCGCAACAGAAAGTTTTAAAAAGTTTGAAAAGTTTATAAAGTTTATAAAGTTTAAAAAGTTTAAGAAGTTTTAAAAAGTTTTAAGTTTGATGGTTTTCAGTCTGAAATAGTTTGAATTCTGAAGTAGTTTTAAAAGGTTAAAGTTTGGATGTTTTGAAGGCAATACAGTCTGTCAGAGATAGATAGATAGATAGAATGTTGTTAGCATGTTATTAACATGATTCACATGTGACTAGCATGATGTTATAATGATTAACAAGGTACTAGCATGTTGTTAGCATGCTTATAGGATTATTAGCAAGTTACTAGCAATTTACTAGCATGGTGCTAACATAATTAACAAGTTACTAGCATGTTGTTAGCATGATTAGCAAGTTGCTAGCATGTTTCTAGCAAGATTAGATTAGTAGCATGTTAGATTGTAGCATGTTGCTGTTGTTATGATGTTATTAGCATGATTAGCATGTTGTTAGCATGTTACTAGCATGATTGCTAACATAATTAGCAAGTTACTAGCATGTTGTTACCATGATGTTTCTAGCATGTTTCTAGCAGATTACAAGTTAGTAGCATGTTGTTAGCATGATTGTAGCATGTTACTATGTTGTTATTTTACTAGCATGATGCTAACATAATGTTGGTAATGTTTCTAGGACTACAATGTTGTTAGCATGATTACTAGCATTTTAGTCACATAGCATGATTACAATGTTGTTAGCATGTTTCACTAGCATGATTACCAAGTTTCTTTAGTGTTCCTAGCATGATTAGCATGTTTCTGTTTCTAGCAAGATTAGCAAGTTAGTAGCACGTTGCTAGCATGATTGTAGCATGATTAGCATGTCGTTAACATGTTATTAGCATGATTAGCAAGTTACTAGCATGTTGGTAGCATGTTTCTAGCATGACTAGCAAGTTACGAGCGTGTTGTTAGCATGATCAGCAAGTTACTAACATTTTACTAACATGGTGCTAACATAATTAGCAAGCGACTAGCATGTTGTTAGCATGATTAGCAAGTCACTAGCATGATTACCAAGTTGCTAGCATGTTTCAAGCATGATTAGCAAGTTGCTAGCATGTTTCTAGCAAGATTAGCAAGTTAGTAGCATGTTACTAGCATGATTGTAGCATGATTAGCATGTCGTTAACATGTTATTAGCATGATTAGCAAGTTACTTGCATGTTACTAGCATGATTAGCAAGTTACTAGCATGTTGGTAGCATGTTTCTAGCATGACTAGCAAGTTACTATCATGTTGTTAGCATGATTAGCAAGTTACTAGCATTTTACTCGAATGGTGCTAACTCAATTAACAAGCGATTAGCATGTTGTTAGCATGATTACCAAGTCACTAGCATGATTAGCAAGTTGCTAGCATGTTTCTAACAAGATTAGCAAGTTAGTAGCATGTTGCTAGCATGATTGTAGTATGATTAGCATGTTGTTAACATGTTATTAGCATGATTAGCAAGTTACTCGCATGTTACTAGCATGCTGTTAGCATGATCAGCAAGGTACTAGCATTTTACTAGCATTGGTGCTAACATAATTAACAAGCGACTAGCATGTTGTTAGCATGATTACCAAGTCACTAGCATGATTAGCAAGTTGCTAGCATGTTTCTGGCAAGATTAGCAAGTTAGTAGCATGTTGCTAGCATGATTGTAGCATGATTAACATGTTGTTAACATGTTATTAGCATGATTAGCTAGTTACTCACATGTTAATAGCATGATTAGCAAGTTACTAGCATTTTACTAGCATGGTGCTAACATAATTAACAAGCGACTAGCATGTTGTTAGCATGATTAGCAAGTCACTAGCATGATTAGCAAGTTGCTAGCATGTTTCTAGCAAGATTAACAAGTTACTAGCATGTTGCTAGCATGATTGAAGCACGATTAGCATGTCGTTAACATGTTATTAGCATGATTAGCTAGTTACATGTTACTAGCATGATTAGCAAGTTACTAGCATGTTGGTAGCATGTTTCTAGCATGACTAGCAAGTTACTAGCATGTTGTTAGAATGATTAGCAAGTTACTAGTATATTACTAGCTTGATTCTGGTTGCTAGGCATAGATAGATGAGTTTGAATGAGTTTAAATGGATTAGAAATACAGTACATAGAAGGGAAGTTTGATTGAGTGTCAAAGGATTCTGGGAGTTTTGACAGTTGGAATTTGAAATGTTTTGCTCATTTGAACATTCCGTCAATGTAAGTCTATGGGATTTTTCCCAATTTTAATCGTCATTTTTAGGAAAATCGTAAATCAGTTAGAAAAGATATAGCAACTAACTTCAGATCAGTCTGAAGATCTGGGCTGAGTTTGAAGTTTGTAGAGTTAAAGCTCTAGGACGAGTTAGTGTCGACAGATTTAGTCTCAGAAGAAAATAGCATATCAGTAAGTTGGCTTTCTGAAGCCAACTTAATAATATTAAATCGAGCAGTCACAACGATTAATTTTTACTAATCGTTTAAATTATTATTATTATTATTATTATTATTATTATTTAAATAATTTATCTTTATACCGTTTTTTTATTTGAAAAAAAAAAATTTCAGGACAGCCTAACACAAAAGAAATAATTACATTCCCGCGTTATTCGTAAAATTAGTAAAACGCTTTCTCAGTTTTCTCACTAGGTAATATTTCATGACATTTAACTTCCCACTCTGAGCAAATACTGTAAGATACAAGAAATATCCATTGTAAGAAAATCGCTTTTTTTGTCCAAGCCGACTTGCCGTACGCGGAAGTGCCATTGTCAAACCTGCTCACCCACACGAAGAGCAGAAGGATCTGTCATTCACCAGGTTTGTTTTGATTAGACAAAGTGTGTTTTACCAAACCGATCGCTATTTAATTCATTTACTTGGTTTCTGTTTGGTCAAGAAGAGAAGCTGGCTAATTAAAAAATTACGGAGATCAACTATCTGAGGTCATTTGAACTTATATTAAGTCAACTAAGATCTTGATTTCTGTTTCTGGTAGACACAGCTTTATATTTTAGCTAATGAATGTGAAAAGACTTAGTTGTTTCTTATATAAGCTGTCTTTGGTTAAATTTTGGTTGTTATTTAATGGCATGAAACAAGCTTAGGATGTATTTTATAATACATATATACACGATGTTTTATAGTGTATATTTGTGTATGTATAAGTGATTCGTCTGTGTGTGGCGCAGTGCTGCTGTGGTTAAATTGTTGTTGTCATCTAAATTACAGCTTCCAGAATGGAGGTGTTTGTTTGGCCCCGGGCTCTTCTAGTTCCACTATCATGCTGAGGTGTTTTGTTTTTGTTTGGATGTTTGACAACAGCTTCTGTCTGACGCAGAACACTCTGGATGGGAAAAGAAGCAGAATTTGTTGAGTGTTTGAAAGCAGCATGAGTTTACATACAGTAGGCCATTGGATGCAGTAGATTTTGATGTTCTGATGGTTACTGGTTATCAGGGCCGCTGTCATTGAACGTACAAGCTTGAATTCAGGTAGGAGGGACCTAGCAGTCCTTTGTTTCCTTGAGTATGGTGATTAACCAAGTAGTTAGTATTGTTGAGTCTGCTATTATTGTGATGTTTGATGTTTGGACTTGTGACTTGGAAACAAATAAGCCTTGAATCACATTTTTGAGGTTATGTGAGCTGAATCTGACTTTAAAAACAAAAACTGACTTTTCCCCACCTTTATCAGCATGAAGTATAATTTCAGTGATAAAAAACATCTGTGTTTTAGGTTTCATTAATATTTTTGCTCAATATTTGAAGAATAAAAAGACATTTTATTTATTATGACTGTAACAGTCACATAAAAATTCTGCTTAATATACAGAATTGTAATCATGTCTTAAATATCAGAGTTTAAAATTGTGTAATTATCATTTTTAAAATAACATTTTTTTTTTTTAAATTTTGGGCTAAAGTAGACCTGTAGACAGTTATCTGCAGTATTAAAATTGATTTTAATATTATAGAGAAAGCCAAAACATATATTTGAATTCATCCAGTAAAGACAGATTTTAAATGGAACAAGTTTATTAAACCTTTAGACAAATTAAACATAGACATATAATACTTTAAAAAAAAAAATTTGCATATGTGACCATGGACCACAAAACCAGTCTTAAGTATATTTGGGTATATTTGTATATTTGTAGCAATAGCCAAACATACATCGTATGGGTCAAAATTATAGAATTTTCTTTTATGCCAAAATTCATTAGGCTATTAAGTAAAGATCATGTTCCATGAAGATATTTTGTAAATTTCCTACCGTAAATATATCAAAGCTTAATTTTTGATTAGTAATTTGGACAATTTTAAAGGCATTTTTCTCAATATTTAGATTTTTTTGCACCCTCAGATTCCAGATTTGCAAATAGTTGTATCTCACCCAAAATTATCCTATCCTAACAATGGATATACATCAATGGAAAGCTTATTTATTCAGCTTTCAGATGATGTATAAGGCTTTTCATCAGGCTTTTCTGGCTCATATAAGTATAATATAATGAGAATATGGAGCTTATACTCAATGAAGAAAACAACTGAGCAAATATATGCAATTTAGTACAGATGCTGATATTTATATGGCCAGAAAGTAAGATGAAATTCTGACTGCTTGTAATGTAAATCACTGAGATCTTTATATCAGTATAGCAGATATTGATATCAATATCAGTTGTCACTCTATAGCTCCCAGTGATGTCTTATAAATTTAAGTGATTAGTTTTATGATCAAAACTGTAGTTTTCAATTTTCAGTTTTGATCATGTGATCAAATATGATACAGTAGGCTTTATCCACCTTTCTTCTTCCTGTAAGAGTGGGCGTGGCTAATTGTACATTTTATGGGTGTGACTTCCGGTCTCATCTGCCTCCAGCTATTTTTAGCTGTACAAAACAGCTCGTTTTGCTGCTTGATATTGCACATTTGTGTGTTGTACCATATTATTTTCAAGTATTATATTAATTAGGAGCACACTGGTTTGTAGTGCAAACTGTTTTACCGTTTACTGCACGTTGTTATTCTTCTCGTTATTTCCCTATAGCGGATAATGAACTGGAAGTCTCACGCATAGGCTTACTTTCGTGTTTACTTCCACACAGCTTTATGTCAAATTATTAAACGGTACTCTGGAGTACATCCCAAATATTTTGTATTGACTCTAAATTGTATAATTGACTGTTGACCCCGGCGATCAAACTTTTAACCCTGCTAGTTTCTTGTAGCACTCCTGTATTTCCACAAACTATAAAATAATCACCAAATGGTTAAGTCTTACCTGGTTCTGTGTTGCAGTGGTGTGGAGTTCTGCTGGTCTGAGATGGCAGATGCATCAGGGAATAATTTTGAGGCGGAGCCTCTGAAGGGTGGAGAGGCAGAAGGGGGCGTGTCTAAGGAGAAAAGCTGCACTGAAAAGCTGGGCTGCTCACACCTGACGAGCTGGCGCACGGCTGCGTTCCTCCTCTCTCTCTTTTTGTGCCTGGCAGTGGTCTTTGCCTTTTCATTCATCCTTCCCTGCCCCGTACGGCCGCAATACGAGTCAACCTGGAACTGCACCTTACCTGACGCAGGTGAGCAGTGTGAAAAATACAGTAGTAACGTTCATGCATTTCTGATTGGATACTGAATGTGTTTCTCTCCTATAGCCACGTATGATTTCCTTGCTGTTGAGGACGCCAATGAAGACAAAGTCTTGGATGTGTTCTTCATCTACAAAGATTCTAAAGCCAGCCGCAACACATGTTTGAGTGAAGGTAAGCCTATAAAACACATGCACAAACACGCTTGCTGTTGTTTTTAGAAATAAAGACAAATCTAGTTAATCAAAAGCCATGTGAGTCACAAAAATGTTCAAAATGCCACAAAAGCATCTTAAAAGAAGTGTCTCGTGCATTAGTTTTCAAAACTTCTGAAGTACTAAGATAGACATGTGTGAGGATCAGACTCAAATTAAAGCCAGTTTTTACTAAAACAAATCTTCAAAAGGGACTCAAAGCTAATGCGCTTTTATGCTGTGTATTGTGCTGTCTGAATTAATGTTTTTTTTTTTTTCAGATTTATCAATCCCATGTCTGGTTTTAACGGCTGTTGATGGTACTAATGGGAAGAAGCTTTGGGAACGACCTCTAGCTGCTGAATTTGATTGGGTGGAGTGTGGGGTAAAGGGCCTCGGGCGTCAAGATACAGGATGTCTGGTTGCTCATGCGGACAATCTCACAGCTGTCGATAAAAAGACAGGTACAGGATTTAATTAAAAATATGTGAACATCACTAATAAGAAAGCACCATGTATTTGAAACGGTACTGTGTAAATATTATTGTATAAACTATTATTAAAAATTTAGCAGTTGGTAAGTTTTTTTTTTAAATGTCTTTGAAAGAAGTCTTCAATGCTTACCAATGCTGCATTTATTTGATTAAAAGTAAAAATGTAAATTATTATTATAATTTAAAATAGCTGTTTTCTATGTGAATATATTGTAAAATCCAATTTATTCCTGTGATCAAAGCTGAATTTTCAGCATTATTACTCCAGGCTTCAGTGTCACACAATCCTTCAGAAATCATTCTAATATACTGATTTGCAACTCAAGAAACATTTCTGATTATTATCAATGCTGAAAACAGTTGTGCTGCTGAATATTTTTGTGGAAACCATGACAAAGCTTGATTCTTTGATTAACAGAAATGTCAAAAGAACAGCATTTATTTATAAATGTTACTTTTTATCAAATTAAGGCATCATTATGGAATAAAAGTATTAATTTCTTTTAAAAAACAAACAAAATCATGTTTCTTTTTGTTAGGTGTGATCAGGTGGCAGCAGTCGCGTTCTACTGTTATGAATGGAAATCTACCGCTAATCAGCCTTTCGGATCTGAATGCTGATAAAACAGAGGACTTTGCCATAATTTCATATAATCCTGAAGCGGCATCACTCACACCCGTACCGGTACGACACACACACTCACACATTAACACCTGTGCTGAAGAATTTGTGATGATATTCATTGTAATCTGTTCCCTCTTTTAGAGCGAGGTGGTGTTTTTCTCAGGGAAGTCAGGTGATCAGATTGGCTTAAATGTGCTTGCTGATTGGAAACGCGTGTTTGGTCACCAGCAGTTCAAAACGTCCAGCGGTGCTCCATATTTGCTGTTACTCACAAGTGTGTAGTGGATTTTAGCATCTCTTCTGTATTGTTTCTTCTGTATATAGTTGAGGTCAAAAGTTGACATCCCCCTTTCAGAATCTGCAAAATGTTAATTATTTTACCAAAGTAAAAGGGATCATACAAAATGCATGTTATTGTTTATTTCACATAAAAGATGTTTACATATAGTCCACAAGAGAAAATAAAGTTTAAAATAGAGTTTATAAAAATGACCCCATTCAAAAGTTTACATCCCCTTGATTCCTAATACTGTGTTGTTACATGAATGATCCACAGCTGTTTTTTGTTTAGTGATAGTTGTTCATGAGTCCCTTATTTGTCCTAAACTGCCTGCTGTACTTCAGATAAATCCTTTAGGTCCCACAAATTCTTTGGTTTTCCAGCATTTTTGTGTATTTGAACCTTTCCAACAATGACTGTATGATTTGAGATCTTTTCACACTGAGGACAACTGAGGGACTCGTATGCAACTATTGCAGAAGGTGACTCATGAACAACTATCACTAAACAAAAAACACAGCTGTGGATCATTCAGGTAACAACACAGTATTAAGAATCAAGCGTATGTAAACTTTTGAACGGGGTCATTTTTATAAATTCAACTATTGTTTTCTCTTGTGGACTAAACATCTTTAATCTGAAATATCTTATTCAGGTCATTACTAAATAAACAATAACATGCATTTTGTATGATCCCTCTTATATTGGTAAAATAATTAACATTTTGCAGATTCTGAAAGGAGGATGTAAACTTTTGACCTCAACTGTATGTCTGAACTCAACTATTTCTCTCTCTCCAAAGAGTCTGGACTCTATGCGGTCAGTTTGCAACGTCTAGCAGTTCTGGCCGATCTGAAGACTGAACTGAAGGAAGAGAAAAGCTGGGAGGAAAAATCCGACAAAAGCACTGGATTGATCTCCCTCTATCCGTAATATGCATTAAACCGTATTCACTTTCTTTAATTTTCCATTTTCATTATATTACCAGTTTCTTCTGTTTGCTTTGCCACAGGTCTGATTCTCTGAAGCGTGTGATGGTTTATCCTGGCAGTGGTTCTCCATCACTGCTGATCCAGACAGACTCCAGCATCTCACTGCTGCACACAGACAAGCTGAAGATCGCATGGACCACAAACACAAGCAGTCTGCTCAGGTGGCATAAAAACACTAATCTCAAACCAGAGGAACTGATTTGTGCTTAAGATTGTACATTGATGTATTCCTGTGTGTTTTTCTAGTGCGCCAACATTTGGGCATTTCAACAAAGATGGAATTCTAGACATAATGATAGAGGAAGACATTGGCAATAAAACCAAAAGAGTAAGTGATTAAAATATATTACTGTTGATACTAATTTGAGGTGTTATATAGAGTAAGATATACTGTATGTACGCTACCAGTCCAAATTATTTGAACAGTAAGATTTTTTGTTTTTAAGATTCTTCTGCTCACCAAGCCTGCCTTTATTTGATCCAAAGTATAGCAAAAGCAGGAATATTTTAAAATGTAATTTAAGATAAATTTTCAGCATCATTATACAGTCTTCAGGGTCACGTGATTAATAATATATGATCAAAAGAAAAACTGACCCCAGATGTTTGGTGCATATATATATTATGTATCTATCTGGTGTGTTTTAGGTATTGGTTCTCAGTGGAAGCAGTGGGGCCATCCTATGGGAGGTGAATCTGTTGTTCTGGACTCCAAGTCCTCGTCCGGCGTCTGTCCTCACACTGAACACTTACTCAGTGTTCATGCTCTGGGGACAGAGTCACGAAAACCAAACAGTAAGAGCGTAAATATACACACACAAACAGACACCTGCAGAAATAAGGCACTGATGTGTGTGTGTGTTTTTGTTGATACTCAGAATGAGATGCAATCATCATTCCTGCTGCATCCTCGATATTCCCAACTGATGCTTGAAAGAAGAAATCCTGCACGGAACATCATCTCCTTTAAGGGTATGACCATTTTCTCTGTTTACTTACACCAAGGGTGTCAAACTCAGTTCCTGGAGGGATGCAGCCCTGCAGAGTTTAGTTCCAACCTTGCTCCAGCACACATACTATGCAGTTTTCAATTAAGCCTGAAGGACTTGATTAATTGGATCAGGTGTGTTTAATTAGGGGTGCATCTAAACTCTGCAGGGCTGGCCTTCCAGGACCGGAGTTTGACATCCCTGTTTTAAACTGTGTTTGCTACTGTAAATACTGTATATACATCTCTCTGCATTTGTTCAGCTACACTGTTGGAGCGAGGCCGCCACGCCTGTTACCTCGTTCTGACGGGACCAGATGGACGGCAGCATGCCGAATTAGGTGAGACGGACCCAGTGATGCTGACCAAGCGGAAGATCAAGGATGACGTGTCGGAGAGCGGCGTTATGGGAGTAGCAGTTGACGAATCGAGTTCTAAAGAGTTGAAGGAGGCGTTCTACAGGCTGCGCTTCAGTGATGCACTTTTCTGAAACACAATGACATAGTTTATATTTAAACACTAATCTTCAACCCAAAGGTCATACAGGCCGAAAAAAAACGTATAGAGCTTAAAAATTCACTCTTGAAATCCAAAACAGCTTTTGTCTTGACTGTTTTATTGTTAATCAGATCTAGTTTAAGCTGTGCTTGAGAATGATGTCATGAAACCCACAACACTTACAGCAAACCAATCAGGGTTTTGTCCCCAATGCTATACAATTGCATTTATTTTGAACATATTAATTTATAACTTTTGGGTCATTATTTTATGACAATCATAAACTACTGTAAAGCATTTTAGCTGGAGACTATCAGAAGGTACGTTTATATTTATAACGATCAGGGATTACATATAATGGTGAATCTCATGCATAACAGTCTGATTCAGGAAATTAGCCTAAAGGAATAGTTCACCCAAAAATGAAAATGTGCTTAGGGTGTGCTCGCCCTCAGACCATCCAAGGGTTTGTTTCTTCATCAGAACAGGTTTGGAGAAATATATCATTCCATCGCTTGCTCACCAAAGGATCCTCTGCAGTGAATGGGTGCCGTCAGAATAGCTGATAAAAACATCACAATAATCCACAAATAATCCACACCACTCCAGTCCAATAGTTAATGGTTTTTTTTTAAGTGAAAAGCTGTGTGTTTGTAAGAAACAAATCCATCATTAAGGTGTTTTAAGTTTAAACCATTGCTTCTGGCTAAAATACCATAATGCATAATAACACTTGATCCTGTCTCCATCGTCTCACATCAAAATCCACCCACATATATGTTTAGAACTGTTTTTGGTTCATCTGTGCATATTTTTCCCCTGATTCAGACCAGACGACTACTTAAATGGAGAAAGCAATATTATGGACTCATTTTATAGCAGGAAGCAATGGTTTGTTTCTTGCAAACATGCAGCTTTTGGCTTCTCAAGATGTTAACTGATGGACTGGAGTGGTGTGGATTACTTGTGGATTATTGTGATGTTTTTATCAGCTGTTTGGACTCTTACTCTGATGGCACCCATTCACATCCATTGGTGAGCAAGTGATGCAATGCTACATTTCCCATGAAGAAACATAAGAACATAAGCAAAATATAATTATTATTTCTTATCATCTTATTTTTTCCTTTTGATTTTGGTATGAAATATGACTTGGACATGAGTTTCATCAGATTCGTGTTTGGGTAATTGTGTTGTTTTTATTGTATTCTGACTTCGTAGTGCTGTAGTGGAGTGATGCCTTGCTTGAGTTTACACAATCTGCAATGTGTTTCATACACACTAAGCATTTGGCTGCATGTTGCAGTAACACTAAAAACAAGGCTGGTTGTGTGTGTTAAAAAGAAAGAAAAACGAATGAATATGTTATATTTGCAGTGCATTGTCTCTCCTGTATCACAGGGGTTTGTTTGTTATGATGGAAATTTTGTCTCTCATTCATTAATGGTTTAGAGTTTGGGTGAGTCAAAACAAAGTGTTTGTAAGTGTTCTGCTGTTTTATGCTGCTGCTGTTGTTGTTAAAGATGCACCTTTGTCATTCTTGTTAACTCACTGTGATGTTTTGATAGCAGGGACTGGGAGGACTGTTATCACATAGTGCTGTACATTTAGTGCCTTAAACAGGGACCTGAAATCACATGCTCTTATGAGTAATATACACATTCTGTCCACCTGCTGTTTTAGTTGTCTCTACAAATGTGGGTTTTATTTAAAGCGGGGCTGTGGATGAATTGTACATTTAGTTTACTGTAGGCAAAATTAGAGCTTTATGTCGTCTTCGGTTTTCTGCGCATCGTCTACATGCACAGAGGATCGGGACAATCAGCTGCACCAAAACATGCCTCTGAATCTAAGTAAGCCAAAATACATGAAACACTGTGGATTAAATACAAGTAGATAAAAATGTTGTTTAAAATAAATCTTAAAATAAAACTTTGATGCAGATTTATTAGCTGGTTTAGATTTAATGATTTTGTAAACCTGTAGATCAGGTTGGAAATGTAGCTCTTTTCTGTCTTTATTTGAGAATACTCTAAATGATTGCATTGTTACGCTATGCAATAAATAGAATGCATTCAGTGCTGTTGTTTTTTCGAATCCTTAATATATCTTATTTCTTGTTATTTCTTTATCTTTTTATTTCGTGTTTATTAAAGACAAAAGTTTTTGAACAGCAAGATTTTTAATGCTTTTAAAGATGTCTCTTCTGCTCACCAACCCTGCATTTATGTGATCCAAAGTACAGCAAAAACTGTAAAATTCTGAAATATTTTTACTATTTAAAATAACTGTTTTCTATTTGAATATACTTTAAAATGTCATTTATTTCTGTGATTTCAAAGCTGAATTGTTAGCATCATTACTCCAGTCACATGATCCTTCAGAAATCATTCTAATATTCTGATTTACTTCTCAAAAAAACATTTATTATTATTATTATGTTGAAAACAGCTGAGTAGAATTTTTTCAGGTTTCACTGATGAATAGAAAGTTCAGAAGAACAGCATTTATCTGAAATAGAAATCTTTTTTTTGTAACATTATAAATGTCTTTATCATCACTTTTGATCAATTTAAAGCATCTTTGCTATAAAAAAAAAATTAATTTCTATAATTTATCCCCCCCCCCAAAAAAAATAAAAAAAAATACTGACTCCAGACTTTTGAATGGTAGTGTATAATGTTACAAAAGCTTTTTATTTCAGATAAATGCTGATCTTTCCATTCATCTAAGAATCCCGAAAAGAAATGTACTCAGCTTTAAACTGAGTACATTTCATTCTATTTACTGAACAGTAAATAGAATGATTGCTGAAGACTGGAGTAATGATGCTGAAAATGTAGCTTTGATCACAGGAATAAATTACATGTTAAAATATATTCAAATAGAAAGCAGTTATTGCAAACAGTAAAAATATTTCAAAATTGTACTGCTTTTGCTGTACTCTGGATCAAATAAATGCATGCTTTGTGAGCAGAAGAGATTTTAAAAAAACATTAAAAATTCAATACCAACTTAATATTCATAAGCCAAGCTTTCAGGATAGTATTTTTTTGTCTTTCACTTTTCTATAATTTTATACGCTATTATAACCAATACAATCAACAATGCACTTTATACACTATTAAAAATAAAATAATAAAATTGATAACAGCGTTATATTATGTAATAAAAATAAATACAACAACATCACCGTATTAAAACGTACGAGCATTTTTGCTATCAATAATAAACAGTAAGGTCAGTAAAGCTGACGTGTACATTGCATGCATGTTTTAAACATGTCACATGACTTGTGTGTACCGCGTAAGGGAAGTGCGCACAGCGCGCTACTGCGCCCCAGTCAGATTCCGGTCACTGTCACAATGCACGTACAGTAGGTTCACGTCAGTTTACTGGCCCACAGAGACTGCCAATGCAAAAGAATATATTTATATGCGAAAAAAACTGCCGAAAGTGAATTATTGGTTCGCGCGTTCGCTGGTGCTCGTTTATGAGGCACTGATGGGTTTATGGCAACGTTTAATTCAGTCTAATTAGCATCAGCGTCAGACTGTTAAACGCATCTCCTGGTGCATCCGCGCAATGTAAACAGCAAACACCATTCTCCTGACATGTTATCATAGTAACGACATGCTATACTCGACATGCTCCAAAGTACACTTTAAAGCGCCTGTCAGTAACTTGCAAACAGCCCACCATTGTATGAATATGGTCATCATTCTAGTGTTGTCATTTGATACTATTTGAGCTGGATGCCAAAATACTTTCCGTTTATCAGAGCACTAGGGTATTAGCTAGAGAGGTTAAAGGTAGGAATGATGCAAAGAGTCACATGTCCACAAAAATCTTTCCAATATTATTTATAAAACTAAGAGGCCTAGGGCCCCAGAATTCCCAGAAAAGGCCCTGTATGTATGGGGTTCCATTTGTGCCAAAAAAGAGGCGACTGCTTTGTGCTTTGTACTACACATTTGTCTTTGTCTACAGTTATTGCCTAATTATTCAGGTAAATCAGTATATGTTGACGTGCATGTTGTCTGTTGACGTCGTCTTAATCTGTCGTCCTGTCGTCTTTTTCTTTGTTTTTTTACTGTTGTCCTAACTCATTTTGTCCTGTCGACCTGTTCTGTCATCCTTACTGTCGTCTTATTCTGTCATGCTGTCGTCCTGTTCTGTCATCTTATTCTGTCATGCTTACTGTCGTCCTGTTCTGTCATCCTAACTGTCGTCTTGTTCTGTCGTCTTAATCTGTCATGCTTACTGTCGTTCTGTTCTGTCGTCTTAATCTGTCATTCTTACTGTCGTCCTGTTCTGTCATCCTAACTGTCGTCTTGTTCTGTCGTCTTAATCTGTCATCCTAACTGTCGTCTTGTTCTGTCGTCTTATTCTGTCATCCTTACTGTCGTTCTGTTCTGTCGTCTTAATCTGTCATCCTTACTGTCGTTCTGTTCTGTCGTCTTAATCTGTCATGCTTACTGTCGTCCTGTTCTGTCATCCTAACTGTCGTCTTGTTCTGTCGTCTTAATCTGTCATCCTAACTGTCGTCTTGTTCTGTCGTCTTATTCTGTCATCCTTACTGTCGTTCTGTTCTGTCGTCTTAATCTGTCATGCTTACTGTCGTTCTGTTCTGTCGTCTTAATCTGTCATCCTTACTGTCGTTCTGTTCTGTCGTCTTATTCTGTCATGCTTACTGTCGTCCTGTTCTGTCGTCCTGTTCTGTCATCCTAACTGTCGTCCTGTTCACCGCGGAACACCAGCCGCCATCTGGATTTGCTGTACGTCTATTATAATTACGGTACGGAGAAAAGAAGGGCTAAAAAGCTGACGAACATCTATATTTCAGCGGTTAAAATTTAAATGTGCTAGAAAACAGGGGAAAAGTATTTACAAAACGTATATATATATATATATATATATATATATATATATATATATATATTGTTCATTATATAAGATACAATTATATTACTTTCAAATACATTACATCGTAAACACAGATAGAGACATGGTTGTTGAGAAAAAGAATTTATTGAAATGTTCATGGTACCTTTTAATAAGAAATTTTAATAATGCATGTAGAAAAAAGGAGCAAACATTCAGTGTTAGAATGTATTTTAACAAACTTTATTTTTCAGAAAACTTTACAGTATAATGTATTCGAAAGTAATATAACTGTATCTTCTATAATGAACAATATATATATACGTTTTGTAAATACTTTTCCCCTGTTTTCTAGCACATTTAAATTTTAACCGCTGAAATATAGATGTTCGTCAGCTTTTTGGCCGCTTCTTGTCTCCGTACCGTAATTCCACTAATAGACGTGCAGCAAATCCAGATGGCGGCTGGTGTTCCGCGGTGAACAGGACGACAGTTAGGATGACAGAACAAGACGACAGTAAGCATTACAGATTAAGACGACAGAACAGGACAACAGTTAGGATGACAGAACAGGACGACAGTAAGGATGACAGAATAAAACGACAGAACAAGACGACAGTTAGGATGACAGAACAGGACAACAGTAAGGATGACAGAATAAAACGACAGAACAAGACGACAGTTAGGATGACAGAACAGGACGACGGTAAGCATGACAGATTAAGACGACAGAATAAGACGACAGTTAGGATGACAGAACAGGACGACGGTAAACATGACAGATTAAGACGACAGAACAAGACGACAGTTAGGATGACAGAACAGGACGACGGTAAACATGACAGATTAAGACGACAGAACAGGACGACAGAACAAGACGACAGTTAGGATGACAGAATAAGACAACAGAACAGGACGACAGCATGACAGAATAAGACGACAGTAAGGATGACAGAACAGGTCGACAGGACAAAATGACAGTTAGGACAACAGTAAAAAAACAGAAAAAGACGACAGGACGACAGATTAAGACGACGTCAACAGACAACATGCACGTCAACATATACTGATTTACCTGAATAATTAGGCAATAACTGTAGACAAAGACAAATGTGTAGTACAAAGCACAAAGCAGTCGCCTCTTTTTTGGCACAAATGGAACCCCATAGTATGTGATACTACTGTGATACTATTTATGGAGTCTACGTGCTACATGCAAATTCTTTGTTACGATTTCTGAACGTTCTAAAACAAGTTACATTTAAAAAGAGGAATTTCCGAAATGAATGACGTATGTGTGCAAACGTTCTAATTAATGTTACGTGTAGTTCTTAACTTTTGAGAGAACCTTGCCAGAACGTCTCTTATCAGCTGGGAGTGCATAAAAATAATATTTTAACTAATATGGGTTTTTCCAAACTAGATGCTATAATAATGCCCACAGCAACTTAAAATGAGAAGATTTATTTTTTGGAATAGCCATGCAACATAAACATCTCTCCAGTTGATTATCAATCCACCGGTTAAACATTAACCTGCTGTTTTGCACATGCTCTTTCCGGACATGACATGATTTATTCAAGGTTACACGAATTCACACACAACAAATACACGATTAAGCAATTTACTTGCTGTATTTCTTTATATGTGCACATGTATGTAAGCACATGAGAGCGCCTGCTGTTTGTCTTGTGAAGTGCATCGCATCCTATGCATATCGCATCTGTGTCGTTTCAATGTGACCCGAGTCCGCCATACCGTGTGTAAAGGACTGCACGCCAGCGCTCAAGTGCACTTACTATCACGCAAGGCTAGTGAATGAGGATTGTCTGACACTGAACAAAAGTCACTTTGAACAGCCAGCCGCCTCAGACAGGTAAAACACAATACACGGCACAATGCTTTCATTGCATTTGGTAATTTAAAGCTTTTAATTGAAAAACATGTATTGTTCTCTGTGAAATCGGATACTGATTCTTATTGTAAAAGCGAAAGTGTTTAACAATGTGATGAGCATAATGCCGAAGGCATCGACTCTGTTGGATCTGTTTGAATTACAAAACGATTAACCGTGCCAATAGAATAATATATGAAACATAACACCTTGATAGATGCGCTAATGCAGTCTTATTGAAATATATGAATGTATATCGTTTTATTCCGCATATGCACACCGTCTAAACCCACGGCCTGTCCTCTAGCTATATATATATATATATATCATATAGAGCTAATAGAAATATTTAAGTCTTGTGACCCTTGTTTTTTCATGGTGAAATGAAGCACATTCTGATGCGTATAAGGTAGAGTTTTGGACATATATGGGCATTTTTAATGAAATATCCCTTGGCGTTGCGCAGCGCGCGGCAAGCCATTAATCAACCGGCGAATATGACAGATGCATTTATTTAAGATAGTTTATTATCGAGATACGTACAGGAGGGTGTTTAGTCGCTTTGCTCGTTATAGGCCGTCTTGGATGTGGTTTATTTTTCATGAGAATGCAGTTATCTGAATCCGCGTGTCTTAAAGGGACACGCGCGAATCATGGCCGAGGACATTCAGCAGAAACTGGAGAAGTACCGCACGGCGCCGTTCGATGCCCGCTTTCCGAACCAGAACCAGACGAGAAACTGCTGGCAGAACTACTTGGGTGAGTCATGCAAAGGACAAATTATTTAGAGCATCCAAGTGGGTGTAATCCATGGCAGAAAGTCTTGTGGTGGTACAGTAGTCGGAGTAACGACTGTCAGGTGAGTTGACAGTTTAAGGAAATTTGTGTCAGTACTTTGAATGGTCTTTTGGCTGTTTAAATAACATTTTAAATACAACTTTTTGTATATACTAATTGCATATGTGACCCTGGATCACAAAACCAGTCATAAGGGTCATTTTTTCTAAATTGAGATTTATAAATCATATGAAAGCTGAATAAATAAGCTTTCCGTTGATGTATGGTTTGTTAGGATAGGACAATATTTGGTCGAAATACAACTATTTAAAAATCAGGAATCTAAGGGTGCAAAAAAATCAAAATATTGAGAAAATTGCCTTTAAAGTTCTTCAAGTAATGTTCTTAACAATGTATATGACTAATCAAAAATTAAGTTTTCATACATTTACAGTAGGAATTTTACAAAATATCTTTATGGAACATGATCTTTACTTAATTTCCTAATGATAATTTTCACCCATACTATGTATTTTTGGCTATTGCTACAAATAAACCCCAGCGACTTAAGACTGGTTTTGTGGTCGAGGGTCACTGGTTTTCACGTGTAACCAACACGTATTTAACGTGTGAAATACGCATATTTTACGTGTTGTTGACGTGTTAAAATTCATGTTTTTGTACCATTTGGCCTTCCATAGTTTATTTAGTGTGCGCTTGAACTTGCACTTTTAACTATGGAAGCTTATTTATTAAACAAAGCAAAACCAGTAATTGCAAATCTTAGTTTTTTCCTCAAAATTCTTAGTTTACCTCACAAATTCTCGCAATTCTGAGTCAGCTATTTTTATTATTCCGTGGCAGAAATAAGCTTACATGCTAACCACTTTTGTGATCTGTATGAAACATAGGTCTGCACTATTATTTTAAAGTTTGGGGTCAACAAGATTTTATTTATTTTTTTAATAATGAATATTTTTATTCAGTAACAACTAGGGCTGCTAAATCGATTAATCACATCCAAAATAAAATGAAACAATTTTTTTTTACATGTATATATATTCATATTTATATATGACTTATATTATATATAATATATATATAACATGCATTTCTGAAATATGTGTGTGCATTTATATATACAAATAAATATACACAGTACACACACATATTTTATGTAAACAAACTTTTATTTTGAATGCAATTAATCAGGATTAATCGCTTTACAGTCCTAGAACGCATTAAAAGTGATCAAAAGTGACAGTAAAAACATTTAAAATGTTAGAAAAGATTTCTGTTTAAAATCCTTATATTTTCAACTCTGTTCATCAAATCCTGAAATTATTTAAAATAACTTTACTGAAATTTAGTCTAAATATTTTACTAACAATGTATATACATAGTAAAAGCAGTACACGCTTTCACCCCAAAATTAAAAATAAATAAATAAATGCATTTTGCATAAAGAATATAAGGGAGATTTCTTGCAGTTTTCTATTATTTGTATGAGAAATAAATATTTTCCTTTAAATTCTTTTTTCTTTGAGTAATGTGAAATGGAACCAGTTATTTTTTTGCAATTCACCTTTTAGAAATACCATGGTGCCATGTCCAAAAAAAAAAAAAAAAAAAAACTTTTTGTACCATTTGGCCTTCCATAGTTTATTTAGTGTGCGCTTGAACTTGTACTTTTAACTATGGACGCTTATTTGTTCAACACAGCAAAACTGGTAATTGCAAATCTTATTTTTTTCCTCAAAATTCTTAGTTTACCTCACTATTTTTTCTCTGTTTTTTTATTCCATGTTAGAAATAAGCTTACATGCTAACCACTTTTGTGATTAATACATATTGTATGAAACATAGGTCTGCACTATTATTTTAAAGTTTGGGGTCAACAAGATTTTTTTTTTTTAATTTATATTTATATTTATTTTATATATTCATATTTATATATGATTTATATTATATATAATATATACATATTACATACATTTCTGAAATATGTGTGCATTTATATATACAAATAAATATACACAGTACACACACATATTTTATGTAAACACTTTTATTTTGAATGCAATTAATCAGGATTAATCGCTTTACAGTCCTAGAACGCATTAAAAAAAAGACATTTTAAAGACATTTAAAATGTTACAAAAGATTTATTTTTGAAATCCTTATACTTTCAACTGTTTATCAAATCCTGAAATTATTTAAAATAAATTTACTGAAATTTAGTCTAAATATTTGGTCCCACTTTATATTAAGTGGCCTTAACTACTATATACTTACACTGAAATTAATCATTTGATGCAATGCACTTATTGTGTACATACATGTATTTACATTGTACTTAGATTTAAAAAATACCCACGTGTAGTTACATCTGTAATTACATTTATAATTACACTGTTGACCCATCCCTTACACCTTAACCCACCCTTAAACCTACCCTACCACCAAACCTCTCCCTAACCTTACCCATATCCCACCTCAATAGCAGCAAAAGTGTTTTGCAATACAATATGACCACATTAAGGACATTGTACTTATTTTTTGATGTAAGTGCATAGTAGTTAAGGGCACTTAATATAAAGTAGGACCAAATATTTTACCAATAATGTATATACATACTAAAAGCAGTACACGCTTTCACCCCAAAATTAAAAATAAATAAATAAATAATGCATTTTGCATAAAGAAAATAAGGGAGATTTCTTACAGTTTTCTGAAATGAGTAATGTAAAATGGAACCAGTTATTTTTTGCAGTTCACCTTTTAGAAATACCATGGTGCCATGTCCAAAAAAAAAAAAAAACATTAATCTATAAGAATCTATTTCATTTATGTATAGATTATCATCGCTGCCAAAAAGCTCTGGATGCCAAAGGTGTCGACACAGCTCCATGTGACTGGTACAAGAGGGTCTACAAATCTCTCTGTCCTCTTTCCTGGGTAAATATTCCTTCATCCCCCATCTCTGTAAGCATCAGAACTGAACTGTGCACAAAGATAATTTACTCTCAACATTCTCATGTGTCGCTCAGATCGAGAAATGGGACACCCAGAGGGAAGATGGAACATTTCCGGGAAAGATCTGAGGATTGTACAAAAGTCTCCAAAGCACTGCGTCAAGGGAACCGAAATGCATCTGTCTGTGGTATCGTCTCACCCCAGCCGAGCAGGGCCTTATCAATGTTTGTTCAAAAACGCTCCTGTCAGGCTGGAGGATGAGATTGATTGTTAATGTCATTCCTTATTTAAAGTGAAAGTATTGCAGATTCTGCATTAAAATCTCTCAGGCTTTAAAATGTGATTCTGTTGTGGTGTGCTTCATGGAGTCTCTGTCTACAGCAATAATTTTGGCTTGGCATCCAAATACTACACCAACAGGTATTACCAGAAAATTGGCAGTTCCAGTCATACTGGCTAGGTTGTACAGTGCACCAGTTCATCTGCATATAAAATTGTTTACTTTTGAGAACAAGAACTAAATTAGAGGATTTGGTAAAGTTCAAATTTGAAAGTTCTGAGAGTTTTTCAAAGCATTTAGTAGCAAGTAAACTAGATAACCATTAGCAAAGCATTTAACATGTTGGTCAGACCGTCTCATCCCTTTTAAAGGAATGGCTCTCCAAAAATAAAAATTTGATGATAATGTGTTCACCCTCAGGCCATCGAAGATGTAGATGAGTTTGTTTCTTCATCAGAACAGATTTGGAAAAATGCAGCATTACCAATGGATCCTCTGCAGTGAATGGGTGCCGTCAGAATGAGAGTCCAAACAGCTGATAAAAACATCACAATAATCCACAAGCAATCCACACCACCAAGTCCATCAGATAACGTATTGTCAAGCCAAAAGATGCATGTTTCTAAGAAACAAATCCATTATAAAGACGTTTTAATTTTAAACCACCTCATCTGGCCAAAATACATAATCCATAATAATGCTTTTAAGTCCATAATACTGCTTACTCCAGTCAAAAAGTTTCTCTTCCGATTCAGATAAAATGACTTTTCCATTGGAGAAAGCAAATATTACGAAAGGAGGATGTTTTTATCAGCGGTTTGAACTCTCATTCTGACGGCACCCATTCACTGCAGAGGATCCACTGCTACATTTCTCCAAATCCGAAGAAGAAACAAACTCATCTACATCTTGCTTGGCCTAAAATGAGTACATTTTCAGCCAAAAACTAAAACTCAATCTTATACATTTTGAGAGATTGAATGACAAAACAAAAACCTCAAAATCACTCCTACTATAATCAACAAATCACAACAACTGCTAGAATTATTTGGTCTTTGCAAAGGGTCAGTAACAAAAATAATGACTGTTTCCAAGAAGTTTTCTTTCAAGGTAAAGTCTCGATATAAAATTGCATACCCAAAACATAGAAACAGTGACAAACAAATAAGAGATAGGTGATATTTAATAATAATTACAGTGGCTTTAATATGAGGTATACTGGCAGTATTTGCATAATATTTGTAAAAGTGTTTTGAATGATCTGTGAAAGACGGTGTAAATCTGAAATAGTGTGAATACTTAATGTTTCTGATATATTAGACTGTTTAAATATTTAAAATATGGCTGTAGGACATACAAGCTACAAATTCTTATTATCACAAGTGAATCTGACATCAAAAAATGAAATGTACTGGTGTGCATGTTATTACGCATTAACTTCCATCCAAAAATCACATGACGTGGTCAAAGGACACTTACTTTAAAAAGACTTATAACGTATAATACAACAACATCTTAGTAAAAACAAATATACAGCTTTATTGTACAGTTTAGGTGTGTGTGTTGAGGTTACTGAGTTTTCCAAATATTCCCAGAGGGTAAAGAAAAACAAAACCTGCTTTCATAATCCCTGAACCCTGCCGTCTTGCTCTCAGTATCGCTGCTTTCCGTGTTTCCGTACATCCGTCATGCAGGTTTTAGGCCGCAGAGCTGAAAATAAAACAAGTTTTTTTTTAAATTTGCAAACATACAGAAGGTAGCCGTTATATCAGCTTCATATAAAACAGCAGAAGTGCACGTATGCATGTCCTCATTAAGCTAATTAAACGTGTGTGATAATTGTGAGCACCTGGGTCAGCTGTTTGTTTCTTCTTGTGCTGGTGAATGATCTGATTCTCATTGGTTAATTTCACATCCTGGTCCTCCACATGGTTGCTATAATGATATAATGAATCCCTTAATGTGTTTTACTGACACAGGCACTTGTTTACATGAACACAAAATGCATCATAGGACAAAAATGCAGCCTGAAGGAACCGTAGGCTAGACAGATGAATATAAGAGCGATCACAGCTCATAGTTAATTTAAAACACACACACACACACACACACACACACACACACACACACTCTGTTTCTCAAGTCATCATCTGCTCTGTTTAGCATCACGCCCAGGGCATAAGAGAGCATGATCAGGCCAAACAATGAGTCAGTCAACAGCAGTTGTGCGTGTGCGTTTTGTCTGGGTTTGTCATTAAGTGCTCACTTTCAGCTGTGCGTGAGTTTAATACATTTAGGTGGGTGTTTAATTCTTCTTAATTCTTCTTGCAATCTTAAAAATAGAGTTTGCAAGGTGGTTTTTTCCAGTCTTGTGCAATAAAAAAAAACACATTTCTGTAAAAAAAAAAAGTTGCTCAAGTTGCTTAACACAAAAAAAGCACCACAGAAATATTAAATGCAATGCGTGTACCTGATAATTGTGCTTTTCTCTCGATGTGTGATTTGAGTGTTTTCTGTGAACAGTATGGTGTGGTAAGGAACGACAGGATCCAGGGTTGGCAGAATTCCTCGTGAAACGTTCTTCACACACTCTAAAATCCCGTTATACACTAACAAGTCATCGACTAGGAGCTAAACACACAAACACACACAATGAGTGAATTAATGCACATGAGCTCAGCTTACCAGATACAAAAAAACGAGAATGAAGCATTGAATTTTTACATTTGACAAGCATAGAAAACATTATTTTGTGAAGGTCTTTGATAGTTTTAATCAGCGAGGATGCATTAAATTGATCAAGAGTAACATTAAAGATATTTATAATGATTTAAAATATAATTATATTTCAAATAAATGCTGTTCTTTTAAATTTTCTATTCAAAGAATCCTGTTTTCAACTGACAATAATCAGAAATTTTTCATGAGCTGCAAATCAGCATGTGACACTGAAGCCTGGAGTAATGATGCTGAAAATTCAGCTTTGATCACAAGAATTAATTACATTTTACAATATATTCAAACAGAAAACAGTTATTTTAAATTCTAATAATATTTCACAATTTTTCTGTATTTTTGATCAAATAAATGCAAGCTTGGTGAGTCTTTTAAAAACATTAAAAATCATCCTCAAATCAATCCCAGACTTTTAAACGGTAGTGCATATTAAAAGTATTTTGCAGTTAAATATTTTAATGATGCAGAAATTTGTGTGGGTGTCTTTTACCCCAAATTCCTTGACTCCTCGCTGAGGTGTTTTGGAATAATTCCATAATTTAATCATGGAGACCGTCACTGGCTGGTCAAAGATGACATAGACACGGTTCACCTGGAAAAGACACAACAATAACATTCAATTCTGACCACTTAATGAGCATGATTTAGCAAAAATCACTTTGTTTATGGAAACTTCCTGATGACCCCTATGGGGTTTTCTTTAAAGCTTGTTTTGAGAAACAACAGTAATCAAAGGGGCGGAGCTTAGCTGATAAACCTACAATCAGACACACAGTTTAACCTCACCAGTCCAGGCAGCACTGGCGCGAGCCACATGTGTCGTCCGTCATGTGTGTTATTGATCCCCTCTATCAGTTTATCAGGTGTGCGGACGTCACCGCACACGTTATCCAGCACATTCACGCTGTCAGGGAACGCAGCGATGTCTGTGTGACAAATTATTAAAGAATATAATGTTATTTGAGCTATAAAGTGTCTTAGTCTTAAGTTATGTGTCTGTGGACCCATGATTCATTACTGAATGTGTGTGTGATCATAAGGATACTGTTGTCACTGAGCGGGATCTTCTGGTCATTCTGGTCATAGAACTCCAGTCCATTAAGGCCGATATAATACGGGTCGCCCCACGTCGTCAATAACTGCAATTGAAAGATAACTGACACACAATCAGTCAAGGAAAAATGCAAGAGATCTCAAACACACATAGAAATTATCAGAATGCATGGATCAGTAGACAAATGGATCTTTTGTAATGCTTTTGTGAATTGTCGGTGAATTGTTTCTGCCATATTTGCCAATAGCTGATAAAAATGTAACAGGTATACCCTGGCAATTTATTAGTCTAATAAAATTAATTATTTTAAATTATTTAATTTTTTAAAAATCTATCCATCTAGAAACAGATAAAAAAAAAAAAAATCAAAATAGAGTATATATAGTATGCGTGTGTGTATTTATTTATTTAATTATTTATTTATATTTCTAAAATAAATTGTGCATATATTTGTTTCAAATACACAATATGGATTACATCTTTATTTTTATTAATATAATAAAATAATTTATCTGAGATCATTTAGATTTTTAAATCTATCTATCCATCCATCTATCCGTCTACAGACAGATAAAATCTAAATTGATTATTTTGAATAAATTATATATACATGTCTAATTGAAATTCAATATATTTGAATTAAACAATTCAGACTATATCTTTATTTTTTTTATCTGTATAATACAAGAATTTATTTTAAATTATTTAGATTTTTTTAAATCCATCTATCTAGTCAGATAAAAAATGATTTCTAATAAATCATATTACACACACAAATATACAATTTCTAAAATAAATAAAAAATATATTTGAAATAATTTAGACTACATCTTTCATCATTTTTTATCTGTATTATACAATAATTAATTTAAAAATTAATACATTATTTTAATTTGTATATTATTGTTTTTTTAACTATCCATCTATCTATATTCAGATTTTAAAAACTACATTTATTATTTCTAATAAATTATATTACACATGTACAGATTATTTGTCAGATCTCACCAGGAATTATCTATTAACATTTACTTTATCCAATAAAGGTTAAAAATTATACATATAAGCTATTTTAATATTTAACTATTTTAATAGATAACTGTAAAATCTGACAGTACATTTATGACTAATAATGTTACTTGTGGTTAATTTGCTTGTAACACATAAACCAACAGCATATTTAGAGACTGATTTACTAAAACAGATATTGTAAGAAACAATTCATTTGTAATGAAATGTATAGTGAGCAAAAGTGAGGATACATCCGCACGGCATCAATGGAGCCTCATAGTCCATACTGGCCAACTCATCTCTCCTGTTCCCACCCCTGAAAACACACACAAATGACTTCATCCTTCAAGACGAGAGAATATGTTTAGGCAAGGTTGACTATAATAATATCAAAAGTGTGCTGTACCTGTCCTCTGTGTTTTTGCTGGTCGTAGTGAGTGATCTGTTATGGGCGGCAGTGCTCGTGTTGGACTGTATGTAGTCTATGAACAGAATCTCCTGTGCAAAGTCAAAGTGGCAATTGCCTGGTCCCTTGCGAATGAGAAACCCTCCGAGTGGAGAAATACACGTGCCGTCCAGGAACACATGCACAACTTTAACCTGGAGGAAACACATGGCTACATGAGGTACATGTGCTGAAAAACACAAGCTCACACATCTGTCGAATTTCAACAATCCATTCCAGTATAACTTGCTTGCATAACACAGCCCAGATTTTACGCTCACCCCTCTGTATGAGTCTTCAGGTGATTTGTTGTAGTTCCATATTCTGAGTCCAGCGATTGTCTGTGTCTGGCTGAACCGTACAGTGAGTGTGTGATCAGAAACGGATGTAAAGGGAATCAGCCACATGTGTTTATCATCTGTCGTGATGTTCATCCCATCAAACAACCTGACAGAAAAAAAAAACAGGATTTAGAAATCACACAATCTTAATTCTGATACACAGAATGTATCTTTCACTGACTTGTCCAGAGTTCGAAGGTCATTGCTGTACTCAGGGAGGTCGTTGAGGTCACGGGGTGACGCTGTTACCATAAAGACATCAACAGGAATGCTCTCACCGCCCTTACCGACGACCTCTAACCCCGTCAAACCCACATAGTGAGGGTCACCCCACGATGACAGCAGATTCAGCTGCAGAACTACAGAAATAAACAGAGTTGAAATATTCAATTCATGTTTATTTGTCATGTTTTTACAAACATCATTCCAAAGCAGCTTTACAGAAAATGCATGAAATATTTCTTCCATGCAACTACATATATATATATATATATATATATATATATATATATATATATATATATATGACATCTTGGTAGAGTTAGATAATTGAAAACCTGCTTTAATTTTGATGATACTCACTGCTGCCACTATAAAGTCCTGTTGTTTCCTCTCCAGTATCTGCACATGGTTCTACTGCAGCTATGTGGTCCACATCCATCTGAAGCAAAACATATCCCATGATTCAAATTTACACATTTTTTGACCTCAATAACGCATCACATGATCCTTAAGAAATAATTCTAATTTGCTGATTTGCTGTTGTTTAATCTGTTGTGGAAATATTTTTTTCTGAATTCCTTGATGAATAAAAAGATTAAAAGGACAGTGTTTACTTGAAATAAAATCTTCTCCAACATTGTCAATGTTCATACTGTCACTTTTGATCAATTTAATGCTTATTTGTATTCATTTCTTATTAAAAAAATATTACATGGAGCCAAAAATATCAATACAATATGAGCACTTCAAAAGCATTGTCACATACGTCAGTGTGCGTATCCTCTTTCCTGAACCCGGCCTGTGTGAACGGTCTCTCCTCTCCTTCACCGTCGGCTGTCCGGGGCCGCTGCAGCTCTTCTTCCTCTACGCCTGTTCCGCCCATCTCCATCTCACTCCCAAACGTGTCATCATACTGCGCCATGGCCTCCAGGATGTCATCATCTGTGGTGAACAGGATGGTATCGCCAAACTGATCTAATGCTGGGAAAAAAAAAAAGAAGAAGAAAAAAAAAAACAGAACCATGAGGAAGTTCATGTTAACATTAAATGAATTCAATATGAATGAAGTTGTCAAATTTTATACAGCTGACGTCAAAAGTTTACATACACCTTGCAGAATCTGCAAAATGTTAATTATTTTAAAAAAATAAGAGGGATCATACAAAATGCATGTTCTTTTTGTGTTACTGACCTGAATAAGATATTTCACATACTGTAAAATACGTTTACATATAGTTCGGAAGAGAAAATAATAGTTGGATTTATAAAAATGAACCCCTTTGAGAAGTTGACACATGCTTGATTCTTACTGTGTTGTTACATGAATGATCCACAGCTGTGTTTTTTTTGTTTAGTGATAGTTGTTTGTGAGTCCCTTGTTTGTCCTGAACAGTTAAACTGCCCACTGTTCTTCATAAAAATCCTTCAGGTCCCATACATTATTTGGTTTTGCAGCATTTTTGTGTATTTGAACCCTTTCCAACATTGACTGTATGATTCTGAGATCCGTCTTTTCACAGTGAGGAAAACTGAGGGACTCATATGCAACTATTACAGAAGGTTCAAATGATCACTGATGCTTCAGAAGGAAAAATTATGCATTAAAACCTGGGCATGAAAAACTTTTGCACAGAATGAAATGTACATTTTTCTTATTTTGCCTAAATATTATATTTTTCATTTAGTACTGCCTTTAAAAAGCTCCATAAGATACTTACATGTTTCCCAGAAGACAAATTAGGTTAAATTTACCCTTATCTTCAAATTCAAAAAGTGTTCACCACCCAGCTCTTAACACAGCACCCGGGCTGTTTCTCCTTCAGCATTTGAACCTTCTGTAATAGTTGCATATGAGTCCCTCAGTTGTCCTCAGTGTGAAAAATGGATCTCAAAATCATACAGTCATTGTTGGAAAGGGTTCAAATACACAAAAATGCTGGAAACCCAAAGAATTTGTGGGACCTGAGGAATTTTTCTGAAGAACAGCAGGCAGTTTAACGGTTTAGGACAAACAAGGGACTCATGAACAACATCACTAGACAAAAAAAGTATTAAGTATTAAGAATCAATTGTATATAAACTTTTGAACTATTATTTTCTCTTGTGGACTATATGTAAACCTCTTTTATGTGAAATATCTTATTCAGGTCAGTACTAAATAAAAAATAACATGCATTTTGTATGATCCTTCTTGTTTTGGTAAAATAATTTACATTTTGCAGATTCTGCAAGGTGTGTAAACTATTGACTTCAACTGTAGTAAAACTCCCACAGATGTAGCAGAAAACATCTGGCTCATATTTGCATAATTCTAACCATGAAATCAAAATTAGCCATATAACTAATCATCAGAATCATTCAGACGAGTGAAAATGGGCTGAGAATTGCACAAACAGTCGTAATCTGGCTTCGAGGAAGACTCTCTGCGGCAATTTTTCTGCAGATGAAGGGATAACATAAGACTTGTCCACCTTACAAATGCTTGTCAAAAGCAAAAATGATTTTGCTTTTGAAATCAGCACCTCAAAATTAGTAAGGAACGTGATGTTTATGTCTGTACCTCCAGAAAGTGTTCCAGAAGCTTTGGCGATCTCCCCACGGAAGATACCACGTCCATCGAGAACCATTTCCATTTCTCTCGCTCCTCTGAATGAGTGAATCCTGGACTTGTTGTAATTCCAAACACGGATCATCGCAAGGCAACATCTAACACCCAGATCCATGCTGATGATGTGCTTGCGACCCGGCGTGAACGGGGCCAGCCAGAGGTGCATGTCATCCTGAGTCCGGTGTACGCCATCTATTAAGTTAGTAACAACACGTGGGTCTTTCCCGTAGGCTGGCAAAATATTGATATCAGGTGGGTCGGCTGTGATGTGGACCGGTGTGACCGGCTCACCGGTGGAAGAGAAGATCTCGATACCATTGAGGCCGACATAGTGACGGTCGCCCCACGTGGACTGGATGTTAATGACAAGGTGCCGGCCTTGTGGGAGAACAGGGATCTCGAAGTCCTCATCGGGGTCGCGAGGGTCATCTTCGGGATCGTCAGAATCAGGGAGCGCCGGTGCGGAGGGGCGTCGAGTGGCAACGGGTGACGGACGGGACTGACGCTGAACAAACTCGTCGAAAATATCTCCCTCCAGACCCATGTTGGAGATTCGTCCTCGCTGACACTGGTTGAACTTTGTTAACGAGTCCCAGGATTCCATTAACGGGTCATCCGGTTCGCACCAATGAGGTTTTGGTCTTCTGTTACGGACGGATGCCGGGCTGCTTTCCTCTATGGCAAGAAGAACAAACAGATAAAATTAGGCAAATGTGCATAATAGACGTGCATAAATTCATGGGGAAGTACGATTAGCTGCATTTCAGTTTATATATTTCTAGTATGCACTGGTGATGGGTAAATATGAAAGGTTTAAGACACAGCAAAAAATTCTTGAAACCTCAAACTCCCTGCATTTGAGTCTGAATCCAATTATCCTGAAATAAATGTGAAACACTGCTGTAAACTCATTTCACTTCAAATAAGAAGGGCGGTATTTAATTTTATCCCTTGGGAAATAGTGGGTGTTACATAGTATTTTAGAGCCAAAGCATTTGACAAACATTACAAAGATAAGCATCTATATATTTAATAATGCTCCTGGCCTTAGGTTGTTTTTTCCATATGTTTGGGAGGCCTCTATAATTTTGCAAATGAACTCATTATTTGTAGCAATAGCCAACAATACATTGTAGGGGTCAAAATGATCGATTTTTCTTTTATGCCAAAAATCATTAAGTAAAGATCATGTTCTATGAAGATATTTTGTACATTTCCTACTATTTTTGATTAGTAATATGCATTGCTAAGAACTTCATTTGGACAACTTTAAAGGTGATTTCCTCCACATTTAGATTTTTTTTTACATCCTCAGATTCCAGATTTTCAAATAGTTGTATCTCAGCCAAATATTGTCCTTTATTTTATTATATTATAAATACTATTATTATATTTTCCCCCAAAATTCTGTTAATTTCATAGAAATTTATCATAAGAAATGTCTAATAAATTAACTCCTAAAACTTTAACAGTTTAGTTCAGATCAGTTTTCTAAAATGTGATTGCATGAAAAACAACAATCAACTGACTTTTTTGTCAGATAAATAAGTAAAAAAAAAAAAAAAAGTCAAATAAGGTGTAATGAAATTAAATGAAAATATAACAACTGATTTACAACCAAAAATGTATTAAATGAGGTGAAAAATAAGGTGCTGCTAATGAAATGAAAAAGAAGATATAACAATTACTTAATTGTATTTTTTGTTGTTTTTTTGCACAACAGAAATTAGAACATCTAATGAAAAATATCTGTATTATTTTGTGTATATATATATATATATATATATATATATATAACTATTAACTATTTTAGAATTATAATTGTTGCCATTATTATTACCACTTTGAAAAGTAGGCTTTACCATGCAATACCAATATACATCTTAATTTCTTTAAGTTAAAGCAAACCTGTTGTCAAAATCTTAGATGAAACCACACCGCTCATTCACTCTAGGCTAAATATGTAAAAAAAAAAAAAAAAAAAAAAGTAAAGTTTCTCAAAATGTTTTTTTCCCCCCTGATAAATACTGATATATCACCCAGTCTTAGAACTAACTGCAACAATCCTGTCTAGCAATAAGGACTGTGGGTAATTTTATACCAAAAAGGCATCTGAGAAACTTTGTCATATTTTCAGTGCACAATAATTTGCAAAAAAACTAACCCTAATCTTACATACGACTCTAGATGGCTAGGACGCTGCTTTAGTTTAAGTTAAGAAATGCACCTGTTGCTGTGAACTCCGGCTGTGTTTTGTTCATAGACCGTGCTGAACCCCTCCTGCCACTGATGGGCCGCTCCGTCCTCTCAAACCGCTCATCCCACAGGTCCAATCCTTGATCCAACCGATCGGTCAAGTGCTGCTCAAAGTGCGAATCTTGTTCTGTCCTCAAGTAATTCAATCCCAAATCAGGGTCCAAATCTAATGAATCAGAGCTGAATTCGCCAGACGCCATTCTCTGCAGGCCCTTGTTGCTGGAGGCCTCTTTGCAGGCACGCACAGGGTTGCACGAGATGTCAGGCAGCACTGAGTGTTTGGATTTGGTCTCAGCTGTATTCTGTGACTGGAGCCACTGAGGACGCTCTCGTTCCCGAGACGCTTCGGCCTCGTCGGTTGCGGTACGATTCAGCGGCTGGAGCCAATGTGGAATCCGACTGGAGGAGGGTTGCGTGGTCACCGTCTTCATCACCTCGGTCCGGCCAGCGGGTAACGTGAGGTCCAGAGGCGGCGAGTCGTCTCTTTCTAGAGTGTCTCTTTGCATTTCTGCAGCACAGCTGCCAGGGTTAACTAGGTCAGATTTGTCCTGCCTGGTTTCTACTACAGAGACATCAGCATTTGACTCCTGAGGCTCTGGGTCATGTGGGCTGTAGTCTTGCAGACTGTGTCCTGAAGAGACAGGGCTTGGAGAGGTGCACTCTGGGAGATGTGGTTCCTGGAGCTCAATGGAGTTGCTGTAGTCAAAGACCTGGTTACCACAGCCCTTGTCCAACTGACCCTCGAACACCAGAGTGCTGTTCACATACAAGCGCACAAGTCGCGCGCCAATGTCCAGATCCTGTCAGAAAAACATGCATAATTTAATAGATCAATACATTTGAGTTTTACCATATGCAAACACATCTGGGTAGTTATACAATAAAATATGACATGAATTTTCATAAAAGTACACACAAGCTCTATTCAGAAGGTTAACTGCTTCTAATGGGGTGAATGAGAGGGGGAAAAAAAACAAAATAATAACAAAAAATTACATCATTTAAATGTATGTGTGTGTTTTGACTACCAGTCAAAAGTTTTTGAAAAAAGTTTTGTTTTTTTAAGTCTCTTCTGCTCATCAAGCCTGCATTTACTTAATCCAAAATACAGCAAAAACAGTACAATTTTGAAATATTTTTACTATTTAAAATAACTGTTTTCTATTTGAATATATTTTAAAATGTAATTTATTTCTGTGATCAAAGCTAAAAATTTTTAGCATCATAACTCCAGTCTTCAGTGTCACATGAACCTTCAGAAATCATTCTAATATGCTGATTCGCAGTTCAATAAACATTTTATTATTATTATTATCATCAATATTTAAAACAGTTGAGTACATATTTTTCAAAGATCAGCTGATTTAACTGAAATAAAAAGCTTTTGTAGCATTATACACTATACCATTTAAAAACAGTCAGTATAATTTTTTTTTTCTTTTTTGGGAAAGAAATTATAGAAATTAATACTTTTATTTAACAAGGATGCTTTAAATTGATGTGATGAATTAAAAGTGATGATAAAGACATCTATAAACGTCACAAAAGATTTCTATTTCAGATAAATGCTGTTCTTCTGAACTTTCTATTTATCAAAGAAACCTGAAGAAAATCTAATCTGCTGTTTTCAACATAATAATAATAATAATAAATATTTTTGAGCAGCAAATCAGAATATTAGAATGATTTCTGAAGGATCATGTGACTGGAGTAATGATGCTAAAATTCAGCTTTGAGATCACAGGAATAAATTACATTTTAAAAAAGTAATCAAATTTATATATTTATTATTTGGATCAAATAAATGCAGGCTTGGTGAGCAGAAGAGACTTCTTTAAAAAAAAAACATTAAAAAACTTACTGTTTAAAAACTTTTGACTGGTAGTGTATATAAACACTAATCTTTTATCATTTACAATTATTATAACTTACATCAAAGTCTAATACTTAGAGTAAGGGGTTTGTTGAAATAACTCATTCTAAGTCTATGTCATAGTAACAGTGATGCTTGTTTTAGCGACAGCTACACACTGCAGACTACAATAAAACAAAGATACAGGAGGGACATCCATACAGTGCTATGTCAACACTTACACAATCTCTCACACAGAGACACAACTCACAGCCTACCGTTGAATCTCTCCGTGTCTGTATGTCAGTTAGCATGTAAATAGATGTTCATGTCAGAGACTAGTGCATGATCAGACTGACAGGACGCTGGTGTGGGGGAGCTAAACTCAGTTAATCCCTACGGCTAATCTCCAACTGTTCTACATACACACACACACACACACACACACACACACACACTCAGTCACATTAACACTTTTTTAGTTTTTGCATGAATTGTTGTCTTACAATAGTGCAAGAAAACACAATATCTCTTCTTTACATTTACATTACATTGGCGTTTGCTCACAATTTTCAGACGCACAACTTCTACGCCCACAGATGAACATTAAAGGACTCTTGATTCAGATCAAACAATCATCTAGAACACCCTAGCAAAACAGTATGTCTTGCTGATAAACACTGAATTGATCATTTGCATTGGACACACCACTTTTCGCTGTACTTACATTAAGGCTGTGGTTATAATTCCAAATTTTGATTCGAGAGATATTGAAGTTCGGAGATCGCTCCACATTCCTGATGATAAAATACAGCTGGACTGGCGGGTGGAATGGACATACCCACATGTGACGCTCTTTTGTGGTCTAAAAGCACAGAGATATGGAATACATGCTACTTTTTTGCATCAGTTATTATCTTTAATGTACAATAGTATGTTTTCTCCACACAAAGACTTACTTTAGTTTTTCCATTGACGAGGGCAGCCAGATTTCCCGGCTGGTCCGTATTGCGAATATCAAGGTCATGTGGCGACACGTAGAGCTTGCGATTTTGCGGACAGAAAAACTGAACTTCCGTGAGCCCCACCTGACCCGGGTGACCCCAGTTTGACATGATCTCCATGGTAACGTAAACAGTGGGCGTCACCTGCAGGGCTGCTTCCCTATGCTGTCATGCAAATATAGAATATATGATTGAATCACATAAAGACCTACTAGCGGTTGGTAATCTTGGTAGTCCACCTTAATTACACTGGTTAGAGCTGGTTGAATGATCACACCTTGTGATGTTTTTTTTTTTTTATTCACAGGTCACTTGTCTACTGTACAAGACATGTTAAATCAGATACACTCACAGTTAGAGTAAAGCTGCTGCTTTCAGTGAGATCAGACTTATCGTCAGCATCGATTCTCTCTAGAGCTTTTAACAAACACTTCTGCTGCCTAAAAGAGAGATGAAAAAAAAAGTGTTACAGTGTTAGTTATAGTGTTAAACTTAGTGTTAAAACTTTTTAAAAATAGAATTATGTAGTTGCACACTGCTGTTCTATACTAAATGATGGTGCGCTATTGTTTTTTGGTTTTATTTGTTGTAAAAGTACACTAAAAAGGCATTTATAATATTACATGACATGTCTATTTCAAATAAATACTGTTCTTTAGAACTTGCTATTCGAAGAAAAAACAGCACAACTGTTTTTAACGTTGATAATGATAAGAATTGTTTCTTGAGCAGCAAATCAGCATATTAGAATGATTTCTGGAGGATCATGTGACACTAAAGACTGGAGAAATGATGTTGAAAATTCAGCTTTGCATCACAGAAATAAATCACATTTTAAAATATATTTATGCAGAAAACAGTTATTTTAAACTGCAATAATTTTTCACAAAATTGCTGATTTTTCTGTATTTTTTTAAACAAATAAATGCAGCCTTGGTGAGCAGAAGAGACTTTATAAAGTCAAAAACACTAATAAAAAAATAATCATACAAACTCAAACTTTTAACTCAAATTCTGATGGTGCAAAAAAATCTAAATATTGAGAAAATTGCCTTGAGAAAGTTGTCCAAATGAAGTTTTTGCAATGGATATTACTAATGAAAAATTAAGTTTTTATATATTCACGGTAGGAAATGTGCAAAATATCTTCATGGAACATGATTTTTACTTAATATCCTAATGATTTTTGGCATAATAGAAAAATGTATCATTTTGAAACATACAACATAGTTTTAGCTATTGCTACAAATATACCCATGCTACTTATGTTTGGTTTTGTGGTCCAGGGTCACATATAGGCTTGAGGACTGTATACCTTGGTTCCATGAGAGCGATTCTTCGCATAGCTCTGCTAACCCGATACTGATCGTCATCATCATCATCTTCCTCCTCCTCCTCCTCCTAAAAACATGCAGGCTACATTATCTATTACTTATTTATATATGGCAAAGCATTCTATAGATACATGCTGTAACTGTTGCATTCATGTAAATGAAGCTCTACCGGCGTGTGTCTGGTCATACTCCTCTCTTGCTGGTGTGTTTGCAGCGGTGAGTTTTCTCTCTGCAGGGCCTGAAACACGACGGCAGCCGTTTCCTCCGAATCTCGCTCCTCCTGCACCTTACGAGCCGCAGACAGGGGGCGTTCTATACGACTGCACGGCCCTGCAAGAACACAAATCATATGTTAGTGTCTTCAGAACTGGTGCTGTACGTGTTGCTGCCTATTAAGCCAGCAAACTTAAATGGCAGCATGGTCACAATGTGTGCTGCAATGCAGACCAGACTTCGTTCATATTTCACTATAAACTGTTAATGTTTGCAAGCATATACTGATGAGTAAGTGTGAGTAACACGTACGTGACATCTCCGGTCTGCTACCAGATGTTCTCTCTGCCGGTCTCCTGACGGTGACTGGTTTGGTGGGGATGTACGACTCCATGTTGTCCTTTCTTTTAGCAGAGAGAGGGTGTTCGATCTTTCGCCCACCTGCACACAAAAAATGTTGAGGAATCAATAATATAAAAAAAAAAAAAAAAAAAAAAAATTATTAGTATTTATTTATTATTTTTAGTTATCCTGAGTATTATTGCTGAATAAATTTTAAATATTATTTTAAAAATTATTAAACGAAACAGGAAATATTACAATTAAAATATATATATATATGAAAAATAACATGCTTTGGTACTGCTGTGAGAAATCATTACCTTGCGAGGAGGGGCTGAATTCCAGCATGATAAGGTCACCATGGCTGAGCTGCTTGCTGATTGGCTGGCTTGTGGGTTGGGCAGGAAGTGTGAGGTCAGGGAGGCTGTCGCTGCTCTCCTCTCTCTCGATCTGCTCCTCGATCCATTCCTCCTCCGACTCCTCTCCAGCTGAGTCTCGACTGCTGCGTCTGACACTCACCTCCAGGCTGCGTCTCAGTGCCTAAAACACACAAACACTGGTCAAGTATTGAGTAGGCAGACAAACCTATTTTCATATGAATTTTGGGTGAACTACCCTTTTAAGAGCAATGCAATGTTTTTGTATCTCCTCAAGCGACAATTCCTACTCACCTTGACCTGGTCAGCATTCAGAAGAACCCTGTCGACCGGCTCTGGCTCACTGCGTGACCTCAGACCAACATTACGTGATGCTTTACTGCTGTCGTGAGCAGACTGAGAGGAACAAGGTTTTATAGTCGTTATAATTGATCTGGAGATCAAAATGCAATACTAAATACTAATTCTCGAAACAGTTTTCTGTATGCATGGAACACCCAGATGACATCAACAATACACAATATATACATTTTTTGAAAATGAGATTTATACATACATTATACATATTTGGCCGAGATAAAACTATTTGAAGAACTGGAATCTGAGGGTGCAAAAAATCGAAATATTGAGAAAATCGCCTTTAAAGTTGTCTAAATGAAGTTCTTAGCATTGCAAATTACTTATCAAAAATTAGGTTTTAAATTTTATATTTATGGTAGGAAATTTACAAAATATCTTCATGGAACATGATTTTTACTTAATATCCTAATGATTTTTGGCATAAAAGAAAAATCAATAATTTTGACCCAATGTATTGCTACAAATGTACCCATGCTACTTTCAACTGGTCTTGTGGTCCAGGGTCACAATTATGAAATACTGCAAATTTAGAAATATTTTTTTATGGCAACGCTCATAACAAAAATTGATGTTTTGGAATTTGGAGTTTCCTGTCCTATAATAATAAATCAAGCTATTATCACATCTTCTTTGTAAAGAATTCTTAACATTTGAATGAAAAAATATATGTGTAAAAAAGTATAATAATAAATTATTTTAAAAAATAAACTTGAAATAATATAGATAAAACTATACACTTAAAATGAGGGAAAAAAATAAATAAATAAAAAAAATTGCTGGCCAGTGAAAATGTTGACAGGTTAAATAAAATAATAAAATAATCAGAATTACTGGCCCAATTAGACAAAAAAAAAAACGAAATAAAAAAACTGAAAAGCCTGTACGGTTACATAACTACAAAATATACTGTTTATCCCTTCTATATTTTAATACACATGTTGATATGCAGCATTATTCCTGAGATGAAAATTGGACAATAATGAACACACACACATATTCTCACCTCCATATTCGCACTCTCGTACGGCTCAAAGTCATCGGAGTATCTGTGCTCTGGTGAAATCTTCACTTTATTTCCTTTCTCAGTGCAGATGTACACAGATTCCTATAGCAATGTGCATAAAGTTAAAGTGCAGTGCCTTATTGAAAAAAACAGGATGACAAAACTTCAGTTCATAAAGCATATCTACTGTGGAATGAGTGTTTGGTGACTTATTAAGCCATTAGAAGTACCTGCACCCATCGTCGTCTCTGTGTTTTCTCAGGTGCCGTGCGGCTCCTCTGTTTCTGTCGATTGACCGCACAATCCTCTCCACTCTCTCTGGATGAATCTATGTAAACACGGCCACTTTATTTCATTCAGACACTCACAGTAAACCTGTACTCATACGTGAGCATGTGGTGAGTGTTTACCTGCAGTGCGTGTGTTTCTCTGTGTTGGTGGATGGGCTGCTACTGAAGGCTGGACGGTTTTCCTGCTGGATCGGCTGTTCTGAGGCGCATTAGCAGTGCTGACATGAGCACCGTTGATGTACAGATTGAAGCCCTGCTCTAAAAGCTCCAACTCGGCCTGTTGAGGGTCCTTCCTCTGCAGTCTTTTCAACGCCCTGAGAAAGAGCACAAAACACTCACTAGCTGATTGTCTGACAATGACTGAGGGAGAGAAAAATGCAGGTAATTAGCAGGAAATAGAGGTATTTATACAACAGCTATTAAAGTTTATTAACTTCATTATTCAGGTATTTCACACTACATTTAACTTTATGCAACATATCATTTTTGATCACATGCATGTGGTTTTATGTCTTGAAAACTTCTGGGTTCCTGTAACATTTGGTTGTAAATTTTGTGGGGTCTGTAAGATTTTTGTACTGTTTCTGAAAGACGCCTCTTATGCTTAGCAAGGTTGCATTTATTTGATCGAAATTTACAGGAAAATTGTTAAATATTATTACAATTTAATATAACTATTTTCTATGGGAATATGTATTAAAATGTACTTTATTCCTGTAATCAAAGCGGAATTTTCAGCATCACTACTCCAGTCTTCAGTGTCACATGATCCTCCAGAAATCATTTTAATATCGTTATTTACTGATCAAGAATTATTTCTGTTTATTATTAATGTTGAGAACAGTTGTGCTGGTTCATAATTTTATGGAAACCATGCTAAAAGTTATTTTTTACACAATTTTCTGATGATTAGAAAGCTCAAAGAACATTTATTTGCAACAGAAATCTTTTGTATGATCATAATTATCTTTACTGTCACGTTTGATCAATTTAATGCAACCTTGCTGCATTAATTTCTTTAAAAATGCATAATTTACAGATATTTTTGCCACCCTAGTGTAATAATAATTAAGCAGTAGAAAAAAAATAAACATTAAAAAATAGATTAAAAAACATGCATTAAAATGTAAAATTAGATATAAATAAAAAATAAATATTTAATTTATTAATTTAATATTTAATATAATATATATATATATATATATATATATATTTTTTTTTTTTTTTTTTTTGTTCAGAAAAAAGCCTTATCGTTAAACCCTTCCCTAAATTATTAGTAGATTTAATTTTAGAGAATAATATTTGTAATGAATCATTAGTAATAATATATTTCTAATAATATTAGATTTAAATTAAATTTTAATTATTTGACTTTTTAGCATGCCAATATCTCTAATAACACAGTAAACAAGACAAGACTTGAATGCGACTCAGAGAATTCTGAATCATCATGTGTGCGTTCTGGAGAAAGACAAGATTTTGTTTCACTGGCAGCTGGTTATTTACAAGCAGCTGACTTCAAAGATCACACGTCACTTAACGCTACAAATTTCCACGGTCAGTTTGAATTTCACTCCAGCAGGCTTTCAGCCAATCAGAGCGTCTCATTAGCGGGTCCAATCTTGTAGAACGTCACATGGACGAGCAGGGTTTGCATGCGATTCCTGCTCTGCTTGTAATCGTAGCCATATCATTCAATTTGAGCTCACACAGTTAACCTATTTTTGCGTTATCTGACCTGTGTTTGTACGTTTGTGTTTGGGTGTGCCATCAAACCTGTTTTTGTGCTGCAGGTTGATTAAATATTCATCCAGCTTCTCCTCAGCAGAGGAGTGTTTTCCTCCCCTGCTCCTCCTGAGCTCCTGCAGACAACACAGACTTTCAGTCAATCTGAACAATATGAGACACCAGATGATATATAAAGCTGCACAAACACAGAGAGACAGATGGGATGGAATAGGAATCTCAAGGAATTTCCTATTCATTTGATTATTATAGTTTCTAAACAATTCTTTTAGCAATTTTCATTCAGAATCCATAATAATGCTTCCATAATAAAGTTTCTCACATCAAAATGCACCCACATATTTGTTTAGAGCTGTTTTGGCTTGTAAACAGTGCTTGATCTGTGAATATTTCTCTCCTGATTCAGACCAGATGACTTTTCAAACGAAGAAAGCAATATTATGGATATTATATCCCATATTTTGCCCAGAAGTGACGGTTTAGGGTTAAAAATGTCTTAATGATGAATTTGTTTCTTACAAACATGCAGCTTTTGGCTTCTCAAGATGTTTATTGATGGACTGTGGAATACTTATGGATTATTGTGATGTTTTTAATCAGTTGTTTGGACTCTCATTCTGACGGCACCCATTCACTGCAAAGGATCCATTGGTCAAGTGACATCTGTTCCCATGAAGAAAAAACTCACCTACATCTTGGATGGCCTGACAGTGAGTACATTTTTAACAAATTTTTATTTTTGGGTAAACCAATAACTCTTGAGTCTGAGTTATCATTGAAAAGAATCAGTTCGTAAGAGTCATTTCGATTATATGCTTGTTGCATGCAACCAGCAAGAATGTCACAACAGAAAGAACGTGAGAGACAGACATGAAAGAAGAGAGACAGATGTGAGAGACAGAGACTCTTACAGAATCTGCACTGTTTTTCAATCACAGCATCTGGATACTACAGAGGAGCGTGAAACCAGAAGAGAAGAGAGAAAACAGACAGGAAAAAGAAGAAAAGGTGTGAGTGAGATTTAAAGCTGACAACAAGAAGATCTGCTCCTGAATGGAAAGAACATTATTTTAATACGCAGCTCGTGTCCACTGCAAATAACACATCTAATCACAAGTCAGCAATGTAAAATCAGAGTAAATCACTGTACTGATGCTGTAACAGATCTACTTGGCTTTCAGCATTAATAAACAACATATTTTTCTTTGACCAGGAAAGCTACAAGGCTTTTTTTAAGATGTCCTTTTAAAAGGAAAATATGTTTATTATATTACTATTTTATTATTTATTGTATTATTTTTGTTATTATTTTACATACTTTTATTATTATTATTATTATTATTAAGCTTTTGTATGACACATAAAAGCATCTGCCAAATGCATAATATAATGTTCATTTTTTAACATTTGTGAATCATGTCAAAACTGTTATTTTAAAACTGTTATTGTGCTTTATCTCTCAATTTGTTATTTTAGTACCTTTAAGACAATTATACTTTTTTATACTTTTAATTAGTTTATGATTTTTTACTTTTTTTATTTTAAGATTTTCTGTTTTCATTTTAATTTAATTTTTTTGTTGTTGTTGTTATTTTAGTACATCAAATGAAAGTAAATGTGAAAGTTGAAATAAATAATATATTTTATTTTATTTCAGTTATTTCAGTTTTTTTTTTTTTTCCTCCCCAAGTAACAAAACTGTTTTTTTTGTTTGTTTGTTCGTTTTTTTTTAAATGGTTTTAGTTTAGTTAACTATAATAACCCTGGTCTGAACATGTTGTTTCAAGCTTTATTTTCAGTACATAATCTTCCTGCATTAAAATAAAATGCAAACAATAACGGTTTTTAAGTACTATTTGGCTAAACAAGGGATCATTTATTGAGCTGCACTGATGCATAAGGCAGAAACTGCTAAAACAAACAGCATATATCTCATTCTAGAAAAAAAGGATACTAGTTAACACTGCATAACTTAACTTACTAATTAACACTATATGATTTTAAACACCTTAATTGATGTGTATAACGTTACACGTGTAATAATGCTTTGTCAATGTAATGCTTTTGTTTGCACCAGGTTCCAAAGCTTATACTAAACTCAGTAGTTCCAAAGCTAACCTAGTCTTAACCCTGATATCAGCTGTACAAACTAACCAGACAAATAAACCGATCAGATCAGATGTTATACAGATGTTCACATGCTGAAAACTAGCCTCTCTGCTAACAACACAAACAAACCCTCTCCGCCATTCAATTCTACGACATAAATCATCATATTTACTCTGGTATTAATTTCTACATACCGTGAAATAAACATGTTGGATAATAAAAGCTGTCAACTTACAGTCCATGACATTTCTCAGCTGAAATCGCCGTTCTGTTTGCAGGAGCGTCTGTGTGTTGTTGCGTTCAGTGAGGGCTGGTAACCAGGAGAGACACTGACCAATCACAGCGCGCAATCGAAACACATTCCCCGCCCACCTAACTGTAACTACGAGACATTGACCAATCACAGCGCGCTATCGAAAAAAGGCACGTTAACAGCAGAAACGCTGCCCAATCACAGCACGTCTTATCATTAGAAGATCCGCCCACACAGGTGAGGGCAACGCAGAACGCTCGTGCATACACAACTGTCAGTCATTTCAATGATAAATTAATTTTAAAATTAAAAATAAAGATTTTTTTCAGTTTTGTTTTTCTTTTCTTTGCTCAACTTTATTAATTTACATGATGGAAAAAAAAGAAAAGTTAAATAAGAACTAAAGTTAGTCCTTGTTCAGTGAAGGATTGCGAGCTGATTGAGAGGCTGTCAACTAAAGTTAAACACTGTTTAACCATCTTTAAACTGTTAATATTACCATACCTGTTTCAGTTTAATAACCCATTATGATACTCGCAGTGTTTGCCGTTTTCCCCCCAAAATTATGTCACTTCCTGCAGGCTGGTGTCATAAAGGAAATGGCTTTTGGAAATTTTACCAAAGACTAACAGGATGAAACTAGATGAGTAAAGTTTGAGAACAAACTTTAAGTTGGCTTGAGAAAGCCTAGCCTGAAAGTCTGAAGCAGGTGTAATAGTATGGAAGCAGCTAGCATGATTTAACACATTGCTTACATGATTTAACATATTGTTAACATGTTTTAGCATGATTGGCTTATTGCTTGTATTTTTATAGGCTGATTACAATGTTGTTAGCATGATTAGCATGTTGTTATCATAATTTGCAAGTTACTAGAATGTTGTTAACATGATTAGCCTGATTAGCATGTTGATAGCATGTTTCGCACATGATTAGCATGTTACTAGCATGTTTCTAACATGGCTAACATGTTACTAGCTTGTTGTTAACATGTTTCCAACATGATTAGCAAAGTTGCTAGCATGTTTCTAACATGATTTGCACGTTACTAGCATGTTTCTAACATGATTAGCAAGTTACTAACATGTTGTTAGCATGTTTCTATTATGATTAGCATGTAACTACCACATTCCTAGCATGATTAGCACGTTACTAGCATGTTTCTAGTATGATTAGCATGTTGCTAGCATGTTTCTAACATGATTAGCAAGTTACTAACATGTTGTTAACATGTTTCTATTATGATTAACATGTAACTAGCACGTTGCTAGCATGATTACCAAGTTACTAGCACGTTGCTAGCATGATTACCAAGTTACTAGCATGTTACTAGCATGTTACTAGCATGTTGTTAACATGATTAGCAAGTTACTAACATTTTGTTAACATGTTTCTAACATGATTAGCATGTTACTAACATTTTGTTAGCATGTTTCTAACATAATTAGCATGTTGTTAACGTGATTAGCATGTTACTAGCATGTTTGCTAGCATGTTTCTATCATGATTAGCAAGTTATTAGCATGTTGTTAGCATGATTAGCATGTTACTAGAATTTTGCTAACATGTTTCTATCATGATTAGCAAGTTATTAGCATGTTGTTAACATGATTAGCATGTTACTAGAATTTTGCTAGCATGTTTCTATCATGATTAACAAATTACTAACATGTTGCTAGCATGATTTAGATAGCTAGATAGATTAGAAATATTAGAGTGGAAGCTTAAATGAGTCTAATGGATTAGAAATAGTACATAGAAGTGAAGCTTGATTGAGTCTCAAGGGATTCTGGCAGTTTAGATTTGAATTTTGTCAGTTGGAGTTTGAAGAGTGTTGCTCATTTGAACATTCCGTCAATGTCTATGGGATTTTTGGTGGTTTTTAAAGTCTGGTTTATGAAAACCGTAAGCTGGATCAGTTAGAAAAGATACAGCACACCGACTCAGACCAGTCTGAAGGTCTGGACCGAGTTTGGTGGTTCTAGCTTGAAAACTCTAGGAGGAGGTAGATACCGAAATTTGGCTCAGAAGAATAATAATAATATTCTTAAATAGTAGATCAGTAAGTTGACTTTCTCAAGACATCTTAAATATCAAGCACACACACAAACTGATTACCAAATAAAACAATAAATTCCAGTTTCAATCATTTTTTGGTTAGAGGAAATAAAAATAAAAAAATATCGAATTATTTTTGTAATTAATTGGCATTTTTTATTAAATTACAAAAAATACATCTATTCAGATGAATTATGTCAAATACACACACATTTATTTAACAAATATATTGCGATAATTTTCCTCATCTAGCCTGGGTTTTTGTTTTTAATATAAAAAGTGCTAATTTTCTTAAGGGATTTGTATTTGTGTATACTTTCTTCCTTTAATTTGTTTTGTTTTATAACTGTACTGCCTTTAATGGTTTGATGTTTTCTACTGTTTAAGAAAAAACAAAATCAGAAAAAAAAAAAAGATTCGCGAAATTACTCCGAAATCCCAAACTGAATTAAATGATTTAGCGAACCTGCTCTGAAGTTCCGATCGAATCATTTAATTTGAATCACTCATTTCGCGAAATGATTCACGAACCAGTTCCGATCTAAATAAAATTATTCATGATACATGCTCTGAAGTCCCGATCTAAGTCGAATGATTCACGAACCCGCTTTTTAAACCCCAATCCAAATCAAATGATTCGCGATACATGATTTGAAGTACTGATCAGAAACAAGTGATTCGCGATCCGATTCGAGCGCTTCGAAACAGTGAATCATTTTGCGACGCAATGGTTTAACTGATTCGGAGTTTCGAATCGGTTAAAGCTCTGTTTCACCCATTACTACATGCTTATTAAAATAATTACTTTAATTCTATCTCATTTTTGATAGTGAATCGCTTGAAATGAACATCAGAGATCAAAAATGAATCTCTAACAAATCCAACAAAATGAAAGGGGAAAAAAAACGCTAAAATCCAATGCTGAACACATTTTTATTCATTATAAACTGTATCATTTATATAAAACCAGACACAAAAGACTGAAATGAAATCACTTTGAATTAAAAAAAAATATAATGTAAACTGTAAAATAAATGAAAAAGCTCACAGCAGACATCCAACTGCAATTAAATCTGTATTTCCCACTCACACACGCCCGCGCACACACATCTGACCACTGAGAATACATGAGACTCGCAGAATGAATGAATGAATGCGTCAGAGGAGACATGAATGATAAGAACAAAAAGTCAGAAATGATTAGGGAAGCACATGAGAAATGAGGTTTTGAGGGCTTCGGGACATCGATCACCGCAATCTGATGTTAAACAGAACCAGAAGAACCACCACACACCCCTCAACCAAAAACAACCGTTAAAACACGTCCCCTGCAGCGTTTATGCTGGCGCGTGTGTGTGCGGGTTTCTTTCGTGCATAAATTATGTGTGTGTGTGTTTGAACTCAATAGGCAGCTGACAGAATTCCCTTTTCTTTGGCGTGTTGGTCAATCCCAAAATATCAGCGAGAAGAAACCGCTCCGGATGAAATGTGAACGTTAAAACAAATTAAATGAACAATAGCAATAACTTAAATAAAAGTGCTTAAAAAAACAATTCGTTTGGAGCCCTTTCATTAAAACAAAAGTCAGAGAGCGCACCGGGATGCCCAATGCGGTAAGACCAAAAATTTCATAATAATTAGAATAAGAGTCACGAATCAGGATGGAGAGTGACGGGCTCAGAAACACCTCCGCACGTCATCGTCCAGAATTCACCACCATCCCAAAAGCGGCCGCCCTCAAGATCCCGGCCACACGGACGCGGCCTCGCAGTCCGTCTCGCCGCCAGCGGCGGCGGAGGAGTCGGCGTCCGACTGTTCTCTCCGCCGTCTTTCCGTCTCCCACTCCACGAAGGAGTCGAACAGGCTGGGCCAGGCCTCGTCCTCGCTGTAGTTGCTGAGGTCCTGGCCGATGCTCTGCGTGAAGTTCAGAAACATGTTCCAGGTGTCGCGAGAAATGCCGCGCACGGCACACGGGTTCTCCGACAGGAAGTCCAGCCAGCGTTCCAGCAGCGGCGGCGTGTCCAGCGTGAAGACGAGCCGCCACAGCGCGATGGCGATGGAGCGCTGCAGCGAGCGCTGGCCTTGCTCGGCGTCGAGCCCGAACTGGAAGGTGAAGCGGTAGAGATCTTTAAAGCTCTCCTCTCCACGGGACTCCTCTAGCAGCATGGAGAACCGAGAGCAGATCCCCGGGATACTGTCGGCCTGGATCGCCTTGCAGCCATCCACAAACTCCCTCCTGAGACACACAAACGCAAAACATGTTAAACTGGGATTAAGTCAACATTTGCAACCCTTTTTGCAACCCTGAAATGAAAAGCTTGTGTAACATTATACACTATTCCATTCAAAAGCTTGGAGTCAGTATACATTATTTTTCTGGGAAAGAAATTATAGGAATTAATACTTTTATTTAACAAAGATGCTTTAAATTGATCAAAAGTGATGATAAAGATATTTACAATGTTACAAAACATTTCTAATTTAGATAAATGCTACTCCGCTGTTTTCAATATCATAATAATAATAAATGTTATTATATATTAGAATGATTTCTGAAGGATCATGTGACTGGAGTAATGATGCTAAAAATTCAGCTTTGAAATTATTATTACATTTTAAAATATTCAAAATATTAAAATAAAAAAATATTTAAACAGAAAGCAGCTATTTTAAATAGTAAAAATATTCCATATACCAGCAGAGGGAGAAGGGTCTTATCTAGTGAAATGATTGGTTGTTTTCATTAAAATAATATAATTTAAATACTTTTTAATGCCAAACGTTTGTCTTGTCTTGCTCTCCCTGAACTCTGTGTATTCTGACTAAAGACAGTTAGGGTATGTTGAAAAACTTCATATTCAATCATATTCTCCCTCAACTTCAAAAATCATTTCAAAATCATCGCTGCAGAAGTACTGACCCAGTCTTTGCAAAGTGAACATGCAAAGAAGATCAAACACCCTTAACAAAAAAGGTAAAACGGCGATATAGGGCAATTTTGAAGTTGAGGGAAAACATGAGATGGGAGTTTTTCGACATACTCTAACTGTCATGAACCGGAACAAAAACAGTCCAGGCAGAGTAAGACAAGACGAGCATTTGAGATTAAAAAGTATATAAATTGTATTATTTTTTTGAAAATAACCGATCGTTTTGCTAGATAAAACCCTTCTTCCTCAGCTGGGATCATTTACAACCGCATCTGGGATCGTTTGAAGCCTCATTTAAACTGTATTTTGGAAGTTCAAACTCGGGGCACCATATCAGTCCATTATATGGAGAAAAATGCTGAAATGTTTAACTAAAAAAAAAAAAAAAAAAAAAAACATTTCTTTACGACTGAAGACAGACAGACATGACAAGGGTTGGTGGGGGGGGGTGTACATTATCTGTAAATTTTTGTTCTGGAAGTGGACTTCTTTAATCCGCTTTTGTGCAAGTGAGATGCGCAATAGTGTGTGTGCACACCAAAAGTGAATTTAATTATTTGCATGAGTAGATTACATACAAAGTCAATGCAAATACATCAACATACGTCAATAGACACAAATTTGTGACGGATAACACGAATGACTGTATATAAACAACTATGCAACGCCTTTGCCGCAAATGCATAATATTCGTCTTAATGACGTCTTTCACATCTTTCAAGGTTTTTTTTTTAAATATTCAGATATTTTTTAAGAATTATTTTTGCCATTTTATTTGATAAGATAGTAGCTGGACAGGAAGCGAAGTGGGAGAAAGAAAGGAGGGGTGGGATTGGGAAATGTCCGCAAGCCGGGACTCGAACACATGACGCCTGAAGCGCAACGGTGCTACATATCAACGTGCTGCCCATGAGGCTATCAGTGCCGACACAAGTTAAACAATTTCAACTGGAGTGGAAAATTCGTGACATGTTCTCGCGCAAGCCAATCATCGAAGAGCTTACTGACATGTCCAGTTGTATCAGAATTTTGTTTTGGTTTTTATTCACGTAAATGACACGAAAAACATCCCGGGACTAAACTAGAGCGAGTAATGTGATGCAAATATTCACTTTGCACCATAAATGCATGTTCACATGTCGGTCAACAAATAGGAAAAAGTAACCAGCGTTACTTATTTGAAAAAGTAACGCTGTAACGATACTTTCTTGTCAATTAAAAAGTAATGCATTGTTAGTTAAGTAATCTGATTACGTAACTAATGCATTTCTCCCCAGTGCTGAACATTAAGGCCAAACAAATATTGGGGAAAAAAATCCCTCTGCAAAAGACACAATGTCAACATGTTAACGGCATCATTGCAACACGTGATGAAACAACTTTCACGAGTTTCTGTCTGTTTCTGGAGAAACCGCAGTGACTAATGATTTCTCACCCCACTGCAAACACTACTGCTATTTAACAAGAACACTGGGGAAACATCTCTTTTTATTACTTCAGCTAAACTTTTACATTTTCCATCTTTTGCCTCAGACCCTTATAACACCCACAATGCTGTGCTGTAAAACTCTGTGGCTATTCAGAATGCAATATTATTGTATTGCTTATGGCACAATCATTCAATTTTGACTGTTGAACGATGAAAGAACTATTACAAATGATGATTCATGTCACTTTCAGGTCTTCCGTTGCACAATAAATGGAAGATCAGGCTCTGTGCATTGCATTCTGGGATACAGTAATCAACCACATATCTTGGATGGATTTTCTTGTGAAGCAATTTATTATGGGATTGCATTCTCAAAGTTTTTTTTAAAGAAATTAATACTTCTATTCAGCACGGATGCATTGAAATGATAAAAAGTGACAGTAAATACATTTATAATGTTACAAAAGATTTCTATTTCAAATCTTTTAAAGATTAAAATAAATCAGGTTCCACAAAGATATGTAGCTGCACAACTGTTTTCAACATTGTTAATAATCAGAAATGTGTCTTGAGCAGCAAATCAGCATATTAGAATGATTTCTGAAGGATCATGTGACACTGAAGACTGGAGTAATGATGCTGAAAATTCAGCTTTGCATCACAGGAATAAATTACATTTTAAAAGATATTTAAATAGAAAACGGTTATTTTAAATTGTAATAATATTTCACATTTTTACAGCATTTTTGATCAAATAAATGCAGCCTTGGTGAGCATAAGACAAAAGATTTTTAAAAAATCTCAATTTTAAACTCACCTTGTAAACTTGCACATGGTAGCAGCCTGGAACTTCCACGCCAGCACCAGCACTTTGAACTCGGCTGGATCGACGCACAGGTCATTGCAGAAGCGCTCCATCCCCTCCTCCAGGATGGCATCTTCATGCTCATCCTTATAACACAAGAACAGCTCGTCGATCCGAGCGAGCGACACTCCGTCCCCGTCCTGCGCGCTCAGCTCCCGTCGCACGTCCGCGGAGACGGCCGGAGCCGTGCTGCCCTCCACCGTCACCTCTGACACTTTGGTGCCGTTGAATATGACGTCGGCGGAAGACTTGGCCACTTCCTCCTTGTGCGCGCTGCCCGTGCCGCCGCCGCCTTTTTTACCGTGCGATTTCCCAGCATCCTTTTCGCCACTTTTACTCCCCAAAGAGGATGTGGGGTTTTTACATTTAGTCACACACTGACCCATGTCTGTCTCGCTCGCGTTCCCGTATCGGTCGTCCCGTCCGCGTCCTCTCTCGGAGGTCTTCCTTCAGGTCCAGACGGCCCCTGCTAGACGCCGCTCCTCTGGCTGACGGACAGCAGTCACCATGCCCTAAAGATTCAAATCAAAGATTCATTAAACAGAGAGTCATTTTAAAGCATCACTGTAATATGAAGTGTAGGGTCAATTATGCTTTATGTTCTTGTTATTCTCAATGTCAAAGAAAGACTGAAGACTGTGCAGGTTTTCACAACCCTTTTTATCCCACTTCCAAAGAACAATGACGATCAGATGAATCTATATTGCACGTATAATGTTCCTCTTTTCGAGGCTGCAAACGCAAAGTTCCCTAGATGAACCTGAGCTTCACTTCCTTCCACACAGCAACAGACGCCGTATCTCATTGCGGTTAACACTCCCTATTCTTACATTTTTTTAATTCTGCATTTTTTAAATCATCTCGAATGAATCTTATCCTGCATAACAAAGAAAACCAGTAATACAATGTGTGCTAAATTGCACCCTGCCAGTGAATCAGAGGCAGGGCAGGACGTTAACTAACCAGTGTGGTGAAATCTATTCATCGTGGTTGCTGAACTAGTAATCAGTGTGTGACAGCATGCATAGTGATTCTCGCAGTGAGAGGGCGGAGCTGCCGCTCGTCCCGCATTCTGATTGGTTACATAATGACATGAAGAACTCATAGATGCTTCCATCATGGCATGAGCAATAGTACTGAAAACTGTGTTACTAGGCCGGGACGAGTTGCACAGACCTGGCTAAACGTCGAGGGATCCCTTCTGAAGTTCTCAGAATAACACATTTATAATGAGCCGTTTGTGTCTTCAGAGGAATGAGAACAATGCGTGTCCATAACTCATGTGGGTTTCTTTGTTTCTGGCCTTTGTTTGTGTGTTCAATATTAAACAAAACAGATTTATTTTTTCTCTGAAGCACAGAAGAGCCGTGAGACACAGTTTACTTATGAAGACCATTTTGTTATGCCTTTGAAACGTATAAATCAACAAAGTTTATTTGAATGTAGCAATAAACTATTTACTTTATTACATTTTATCTATTTTATAAGGAATTATTATATAGATAGTGAGTTCATTTTAAAAGTATTTACAAAATATAAATTATAATACTTACATCATATTAACAATTATTAATTATAACTTTCATTTTTGTAATTACTTTTATATATGACAGAGACTAGTTACACAATTATAGAAAAAAAAAGTAATCATTAATTATTATTATATTAATTTACAATTTAAGTACAATATTTAATTAATACTTCTTTATATATACAATGCAAAAAAGCAGAGAGAACATACAAAATTATAAAATATTATTATATAAATAATAAAAATGTATAATATAAATAATGTAAATTATTGTAAAATAATAATGATTTTTTTATATATTTTACACAAACTTATATACAGAGATACAGCATTTTAAGACAGTATTTACAAAATTATAGAGTATATTTACATAATATAATTATTAATTATGACTATTTTTTGTAATATTTATTTTAATTCATTTTATATGGTGTATGTGTGTATGTATACACACATATACATACATGTATATATGTGTGTATATATATATATATATATAGTCACAATTCTAGAATATTTACTTCGAAATCAATGATTATTATAATTTATATATTTTTTTAATTTAATACACAATTTTATATAGAAAAATTATAAATGATGTAATATTTACTTAAAATTATTTTTTTAATAATTATTTATTAAAATTATTATACATTTATTTATTTTAAACAGAATTTTATAGAGAGAGAGAGGATTTTAACAGAAATTATAAAGTATAATATTACTTAATTTATTTATAATACAAATAAGCATAAGAGAAAATACGTACAAAATTATAATGTAGAATATTTACTTTCAAACCAATCATTATTAATAACAACAATATTATTATTATTATTATTATTAATGTAGAATAATACAAATACTGTAAATATAATTTAATATAATAAATATTTGTTTTTATCTATTTTAAAAAGTATTACATATAGAGATACAACATTTTACAACATACATCTATTAATTATGGCTTATTTTTGTAATGACATTTAATTATAAATTATTTTTACTTCAAAATCAATATTCATTATTTATTATAATTAATATAATTTTTACACAATTTTATAGAGAGAGAGAGCATTTTAAGAAGATATTCACAAAATTATAAAGTACTTTATTTTATATAGAATGCAACTGAGCAGAAAAGAGAATACATAAATAATTACTGGTTCTGTATATATATATATATATATATATATATATATATATATATATATATATATATATTTTTTTTTTTTTTTTTTTTATATACGAATAAAGGACATTTTTATACCTAACAGGCCTTGAGCAGTTTTTTGAGCAGTTCAATTTTACTCCAAAATAAAAATATTATGGACAGAAATGACCGTTAAATCATTAAGTATTTTATTTATCAAAATGAAGTCACCCTTGTGGTAGTAGATCTACTGGTGACACACAAGTTAACTTTAACCGTTGTTCTGTATGGATGCTGTGCAGTGACATACACCTGCACGCTGTATCGACCAATCGGCATCCAGCAGCGGAATGATGCACTTTATAATGAGCGGTGAGGACTCGTCCCTTCAGAGCAGCTGGGATCACAACAGGCTCAGAGCAACTGCATCACCATGGATCAGGACACACGTGTTGTGTAGTAGTGTACAGGATGCACTGACTCACCCAAATCCCTGAGCTCTGAACCGACGTGTCATCTGAGGAAACTCCATGGAGACGGCCGGAACATCCGCTAGCCTAAACCCAAGCCAAAAGAGCCAAAGAGCCATTAGAAAATGATACGGCACACGGATATAACACACACCACAATCTCAAGCATCTACACAATACGCCTCATTCCTCCGACACACTTTCACGAGACTGGAAACTGTTCCCTCACGCTCTAACTAACTAGCTAACTAACCCACAACACAATACCCACGAGGTAACCTAAATAAAACAGGCTAAATGGGAGCTGGGTTACATTAGAGGTGTTGGATTGCTCGTGTGACCGATGCCACGATTAAATGACATATAACCTGAAAGGGGTCAACGTCATAGCAACACACCTGATGGAGATGTGGCCAGCATCTGGGGGTCAAAGGTCAAGAGCAAGAACAAATTCACATTTGTAGGTCACTAATTAACACCAAATGCATCCGCTAACTGGAGTACAACAGGATGTTTGATAAGAAAACTTTACTGGATGATGAAAATCTTAAACCTTAAATACCTTAAAGCATCTTATTTTATTATTTATGTTTTTAAAAAATACACTACATCAATTACATTAAAACTCGTATTTATTTATTTAAAAAATTATGAATTATAGAATATTTACTTCAGAAATCAGTAATAATTATTTATTAATATTATTATACATTTAAACAGATTTTTTTTATATAGAGAGAGAGGATTTTAACAGGATATTTAAAAAATTATAAAGTACAATATTACGTAATATTTTATTTAAAATGCAAACAAGCATGTGAGAGAATACATGCAAAATTATAATATAAAATATTTACTTTCAAACCAATCATTAATAACAACAACAACAACAATAATAATAATAATGTAGAATAATACAAATAACGTAAATATAATTTAATATAATAAATATTTGTTTTTATATATTTTATAAAGAATCACATATAGAGATACAACATTTTTATTTACATCGATTAATTATGGATTATTTTTGTAATGACATTTAATTATAGATAGATAAGTCACAAAATTAGTTTTACTTCAAAATCAATAATCATTATTTATTATAATTAATATAATTTTTACACAATTTTATAGAGATTTATTTTATACAATTTTTACAATTTTATATAATTTTTCATCTTATTTTATTGTTTATGTTTTTAAAAATTATTTAAAAAGCATTTATTTATTTAAAAATATAAAAAAAAATTTTACAGTCTTTCCCTAAAATTTTCCAGACACCCAGCACTACTTTTAAACCCCCTGCCCCTCAAAAAATACCATGGTTAAACCACTGTAAAACACAGCACTTCTTTGTTAGTGAGAATAATTCATGTTTAATGGCAGTTTTACTATATTAAATGTTTTTTTTTTTTTATAAATTAGTCATTAGTTAGAATATAAACGCCAGTCTACTTGATCTAGACTATTATTTAGGACACAGACAGATGCTTACACACAGTTGCTGTCTATCTAGTCAGCATTTTTTTGGGCATCACAGGCAAATGCAGCATTTTGGCCATCTAAATTATACATACACCATTTTTAGCCCATCTATTTTGGATGTATACAGCATTTTAGGCATCATAGGCGATATCTGATTCCGATAATGCTGTCTATGTAAGCAGCTCACTAGATTTGAGCCACAACCAATAGTCTCTATCAGTATAAATGAGAAACTTTTCCTTTAAATGACGATTAACTGTCTATCTATATAGCTAAAACACGAAATAACCTCAATAAATAAGCTCTAGAATCACACTGATAGTTCTGGTATAGTAATACGTGACTGTATGTGAGTACAGAAACAGTGAATGTGACAGTTAAAGTGTTTTAAAGAGCTGATCTCATGTTAGCAGCTTAGCTGGTTAGCTTCAGATGAGGGTGGTTGATTTATACACGCCAAACTTCATTTAAAGTCTAAAATGTGTGGATTCAGAACAGAAACGCAGCAGAGATGTGAAGTGAAGGTGTTTTGTGTTGATTTACCTGTGGAAAGATGAAGAAATGTTTCGGAATCAGCGCATCCCTGCTGTCATGCTAAAGCTAAAGCTAATCCCACCCTCCAGCCGAACCGGATCGGTTCTGAATCTCCGTGTTTACGCAGAAGCAGAGCTTCTCTTTGTGTGCTTCTAGTGCTTTTTGGGTCGATAGATGATCATAGTTGACAAATCCCCCGCATCACTTCTTACAGACCCGAACCCGAACCGAACCTCCGCTGATCCGGACCGGCTCCCGGTAAAACCCCCCGCCTTCGCTAGCTCTCACACTCCTCTGGATCGTTGCTGGGGGGTTGAGATGATCGTGATGGACGGGATACAGGCGCACGGAACCACACAGACGCAGATCGGCCGCTGATTGATCGCAGTTTCTCTTTTTGTTTGGGTTCGAGGTGTTCTGCGTAAAAAGCCGCGCATTAGTGGCTGCACCGAACATCCTACTGATCTCTGACTGCGCAACGTGAGAGCGTTGAGGAATAGTTCGAAACAAAACTCTCCGCAGTTTGAGACGTCACCACTCGCAAGCACGTGGACGCCGAAGTGCGGAAGTGTGGAGATGCGCACATAAGCTGTATTGATCTAATCACACATAGGTAAATTGTATTTCATCAGGAAGTAGAGCTAACGAGAAGCTAGATTCCTACTAAATAAAGCGAAACGACTGTAATAATTATAATGTATGTTAGACATATTGCGACTCTCTTATCGACAGATATACAGTTTACCTAACAGTAACACAGAGGTCACGCAAGACCTCACACACACTTGTTTATATCATATTTTTTTATATGCGTATTTTATTTAAGCTGAATAATAATGATTATTTCAACATAATTATGCAGTAAGATAATTTAACATAATTAAAAATGTTATTTATACATTGTATGTTATATATTGTTGACCGTTTTTATATTTATGTACAGTAATTTATATATACACTACCGTTCAAAAGTTTGGGGTCAGTACATTTTTTTTTTTTTTTTTTAAGAAATTAATACTTTTATTCACCAAGGATGTATTAAGTTAATAATTAAAAGTTTATTAAAAGTTAATAATAAATAATTTACATTGTTATAAAATATTTATATTTTGAATAAACACTGTACTTTTTAAACTTGTTATTCATGAAAGAATCCTGAAAAAAAAAAAAAAAAAAAAACAGGTTCCAAAAAATATTTGGCAGCACAACTGCTGATATTATCCAACATTGATCATTCTAATAATAAATCCGCATATTAGAATGATTTCTGAAGAATCATGTGACACTTAAGACTGGAGTAACAGCTGATAAAAATTCAGCTTTTCATCACAGGAATTAATTCTATTTTAAAGTATGTTAAAATAAAAAACATTACTTTATATTGTAAAAACATTTTGCAATATTACTGTTTTTTTTTCTATATTTTTAATCAAATAAATGCAGCCTTGATGAGCATAAGAGACTTAAAGACTATTACAAGTCTTACTGACCCCAAACTTTTGAACGGTAGTGTGTATATATATATATATTTAAAATAACTGCTTTCTATTTGAATATATTTTAAAATGTGATTTATTCCTGTGACCAAAGCTTAATTTATAGCATCATCACTCCAGTCTTCAGTGTCACATCATCCTTCAGAAATCATTCTAATATTCTGATTTGCTGCTCATGAAACATTTATATTTTTATTATTATTATTATTAATATTTAAAACAGTTAAGTATAAATGTTTTAGGATTCTTTGATAAATAGACAGACCCAAAGACCAGCATTTATCTGAAATAAAAAGCTTTTGTAATATTGTACACTATAACATTTCAAGTAAATTTCAAGTCAGTAATTTTGTTTTGTTTTTTTTGCTGGGATTATAAAAATAAACACTTTTATTTAGCAAGGATGCTTTCAATGGATCCAAAACATTTATGTTGCAAAAGATTTGTATTTTTGATCAGTGCTGTTCTTCTGAACTTTCTATTCATCAACGAAACTTACAAAAAAATCTACTCAGCTCAACTTAATAATAATAAATGTTTTTTGAGCAGCAAATCAGAATATTATAATGATTTTAATGATGCTATTCACCTTTGAAATCACAGGAATAAATTACATTTTAAAATATATTCAAATAGAAAGCAGTTATTAAAAATATTTAAAAATTTTACTGTTTTTGCTGTGCTTCGTATCAAATAAATACAGGCTTGGTGAGCAGAAAATAATTCTTTAAAAACAATAACTAGGTAGTGCATTCTTTTCTAATTCAATACACTAACAAATTAATACAAAGGGTAAACTTGAATTTAAGGAAAATATATAACTCCTTTTTGAATTCTAGAAAGCTGATCCAAGGTAAATGATGCATTTGTCAGTATACTGTCATTATATGATATCAGATTCTTATATATGCTGTATTGTGTTTGGTGTTCACAGGTGGTCCAGATGTCTCGTTCAGATGTGCTGTCTCTCTACAGGAGGGTCCTGCGCATCGCACGCAGTTGGACAGCGCAATCTGCTCTTTCACATGACACTGACACAGAGAGGAAATACATCGCACAGGAGGCTCGAACCCTCTTCAGACAGAACCAGCAGGTGCTGACCTCAGATCACCGGATGAGCTGCTACGGATCTCATATCAATCACATTTTCTTATATCTTCTCTCTGTTACAGATAACAGACCCAGAATCAATCAAAAGATGCATTGAAGAGTGCGAAGCTCGGATAGAGATAGGTGTGCATCTTATATCAAATAGCTGCTGTAATTTCTGAGCTAAGACATAATTGATGTCCTTTTTAAAACATTTTCAGATAGCAGGTGAGCAGCTAAAAATGATTGTTTTCTGCTTTCATGTCAGGACTGCATTATAGGAACCCCTATCCTAGACCAGTAAGTACCTCTACATGTCATTATAAGTACTAATTATAATATTATTATATCACATTTCTGGCAAATTGCTCAAACTTAGAACTGAGATATAAACTTTAAATTCTGAAAACATGTTCTTTGCCATTTCAATGAGGTTCACACAGAATTATGTCATGTATCTTTTCTCTCAGACGTATCTTCCTCCAATGGGTCTGGCCACTCAGAAAGGCAGAAAACTGCGAGCTCAGGAGAGACTGAGGAAACAAGCCAAGCCGGTGTACTTGCAGTCTCACGACGAGACCTGACATACACAGACACTACTCTACTGATCTTAAAGTGTTCAATAGCACCTGGGAACATTATAAAGTCTGTCAGTTTATGTTATTTCTAGCTAAAAAGACAGCATTATGAAAGAGATCATAGTCAAGTTCCTCTCACTGCCAGTGTAAAGCATGATGAACAAAAATTCGGTCATCATTTACTCTCCCTCATGTTGTTCCAAACCTGTATGAGTTTTTTTCTTCTGTTATTTTGAGTTTTGAACTGTTTGGTTACCCACATTTCCTCAAAATAAAAGAAATCATAAAGGTTTGGAACAACAATAGGGGGAGTGAATGATGACAGAAATTTAATTTTCGGATGAACTACACTGCCAGTCAAAAGTTTTTGAACAGTAACATTTTTTAAACATTTTTTGAAGAAGGTTCTTCTGCTTACCAAGGCTGCATTTACTTGATCCAAAGTTCAGCAAAAACAGTATAATCGTAAAATATTTTTACTATTTAAAATATCTGTTTTCTATTTGAATATATTTAAAAATGTAATTTATTCCTGTGATTTCAAAGTTGAATTTTTGCATCATTACTCCAGTCTTCAGTGTCACGTGATTTTTCAGATATCATTCTAATATTCTGATTTGCTGCTCAAAACATTTATTACATTGAAAACAGCCAAGTAGAATTTTTTTTAGCTTTCTTTGATGAATAGAAGGTTCAGAAGAACAGCATTTATCTGAAATAGAAATCTTTTGTAATTTTATAAATGTCTTTATCATTACTTTTGATCAATTTAAAGCAGCCTTAATTAAAATTATTAATTTCTATTAATCAAAAATCCTGAAAAAAGTACTCAACTGTTTTAAATATTGATAATAATAATAATAATAATAAATAATAATAATAATAAAAAATTTAGAATTAGGATCATGTGACACTAAAGACTGAAGTAATGATGCTGAAAATTCAGCTTTGAAATCACAGGAATAAATAGCATTTTAAAATATATTCAGATTTTACTGTTTTCGTTGTACTTTGGATCAAATAAATGCAGGCTTGGTGAGCAGAAGAGACTACTTTAAAAACATTTAAGATCTTGCTGTTCAAAAACGTTTGACTGGTAGTGTATTCGTTTAATGTGAGCTGTTTTGTTTGATGTTAAAGTTGTATTTATTATATATGTCATATACTGCATTGTGTAAAGGTTTCAGTTAATGTTGCATTCAAAGTATCTAGCTGTATTTCAATTAAAGTTTATTATTTCTTATGCCATACATTTCACTTTTTGAATTTACACCTACATTTAATTGGCATACCAGTTATGTTAAAATGCATCTTTGTTTTAATATTCTATTCATTTATATTACACTTAACAACAACAGTGCTGTAGTTTTGTATTTTATCAGTTTTTGGCATGTGTAAACACATAAATGCAAACTCTGACATGCTCAGGTGTCTAGTTGGCACAGGCAGGCAACCCCGCGGTTGATCCAGTGTTTCTGCGGCTTGTCCGAGGGCAGCTCGATGGACAGCACGTAGTTTGTGGAGTGACCAGTGGTGGAAAGAGTCCCACGCCTGGCGCTGGTCTTGTACACGGGACAGACGTAAACGCTCTCATGCAGGAATCTGGCGCTTTCTCCAGGCTTCAGCCAGATTATGGGCAGCGTGTCGAAGAGAACTTTAGGAACGGACTCACCGATAACCATGTGCTCTCGATCCCAGCGTGCTCCCTCGAGGAAAAGCCCACGGACATACGCGCCATCCTCCGGCTTCTGCTCCATATGAGTTTCCTGTTTACAGACCTAAAAGAAACGCAAAAAAAACAAAAAACATTTAAAATAAATTAATGCTGTTACGCAGCAAGGACGTGTTACATTGACCAAAAGTGACAGTAAAGACATTGTTACAAAAGAGTTCTATATAAGATAAATGCTGTTCTTTTGAACTCTGTATTTACTAAAGAATTCCGAAAAATAAAATGTATCACGGTTTTCACAAAAATATGAAGCAGCACAACTGTTTTCAACATTGATAATAATCAAACGGTTTTTGAGCAGCGAAGCAGCATTTTAGAATAATTTATGAAGTAGAGTAATGATCCTGAAAATCACAGGAATAAATTACATTTTACAAAATATTACAATTTAAAACAGTTACTATAAATGCTAATAATATTTCACAATATTACTGTTTTTACAGTATCTTTGGTCAAATAAATGCAGCCTTGGTGAGCATTAACATTTAAAATGAATCAGTTTCTGTATGCTCTCATTGGCATACAAACCTCAAATTCAAAGCCGATGTAGTCGATGGGGATGGTGTATTTGCGAGCGAAATTCTGAGACACTCCAGTGAGGAAAGACTGAGTAAAATAAAATGCAGATATCCAGAACACAGATGGAGGGCCGTTATCAATCCAGTCCTAAAACACACACACAAAAGTATAGGTTAAAAATGAGAAACTTCTTGGTAAGTTCTGCACAATTGTCCTAAGTACTGGACGACTGATTTTAATAATATTATACTATAAAATTGAAGTGTTTCCCATATACAGTTGAAGTCAAAGTTAACATCCCCCTTTCAGAATTATTAAAAATGTTGATTATTTTACTAAAATAAGAGGGATCATACAAAATGTGTGTTCTGAATAGGATATTTCACATAAAAATGTTTACATATAGTCCACAAGAGAAAATAATAGATGAAATTTACAAACATTAAAGAACCATGAGCCTCTGTCTTGTTGTGTGCATTTGTCTTTAGCTGCAGCTACTTATTCACCTGTAGGAACTGCAGTCTGGCGAGAAAGTCGGATACGTAGCTTCCAAGGGGTTTGAGGGAAGGGTAGGATTTTGCGGCCCACATGGCCGGCACTTTTCCAACGAGAAGGCTGTTGAAGACATTCTCCAGCTCAGCTGACATCACAACCTGCCCCCGAAGTGCCTTCTGGGTGTTTATCAGGCTGCTACGCACCACCTTTGACAGCCTGTACATTTACATTTATGCATTTGGCAGATGCTTTTATTTAAACTTGCAGTGCATTCAATGTATAAATGTTATCAGTTCATGCATTCCTTGGAAATCAAACCCATGACCTTTTTGCAACTATTTGAGCTACAGGAACGTTATGATGTGTTGTATGTAAATCAGCGCAGATGACGAATACATCTAGTACCTGTTGAAGCGAATGAGTTCCTGTCGTAAGACGGTGTTCATCGACTCCTCATACAGGAGTGGGTATTTATTGGTCACCATCTCAATGTCAAAATCAGGAGGGAGTTTGGCCAGCATTCCCTCAGCCAGCTCATCCACTATTTCCTGTGGACACAGACAAACCTGCTGTCAGAAAGGCCAGGTACACAAAACTGCCAATCATCTGTCATTCATGATTTGCATCGCCCCCACCTGCGGTGATTTGGCTCCACCGCTAGTTTGTCTCGGCAGAGTCAGCAGCACTCCGTCTAACAGCTGATTGGTCTCCTGGTTGTCTTTGGTGATGTTAGCATTGCTGTGGAGGCCGAAAACCTCAGGTTCAGCAGTGATGGGCAGGTTGCGGATGTAGTCCACGTAACTCTACATACAGAAAAGATTATGCATTTTAATATTTTGATTTGAATACAAGTATGGATGGGATTTGCAAGCTACAACAGAGAGTAGGAATAACAATAAAATTTGGAATTTTCAGTGAATAACAGTGAAATTTGGGTCTGTTTTGAGCATCATTTTAAAACAAAAATTAATAAACTTTTAATTAAACTTTTAGTAGCGAGAGACTACTTTTATGATACGTTTATAGCACTTTTTGGTCCTTTTGTGTATAATTTTAAAACAAAAACTGATAAGAATTTGATTCAATGTGTAAAAATTTACAATTTATGTTGCCCTTACCAGTTAAAGCTTAGTGTTAGTAAATTAAATATGTAAATGCATAAACAGACTTTAAAAATATCTAAAATGAAATAAATGGAAAAAATTAATAAATAAAGAAATGCATACATAAAATGAATGAATGAAATAATATATATATATATAATAAATGCATAAATACATATATACATGAAGCTACAGAAATGCATGCATGCATACACAAAATCAACTGACCACAAGAAACTTTTAGTGGCAAGAGACTACTTTTATGATACGTTTATGTCACTTTGTCACTAGGTCCTTTTGTGCATAATTTTAAAACATTTGATATAATTTGTCAAATGTACAGTTTATGTTGTCTTTACCAGTTAAAGCTTAGGGTCAGTAAATTAAATATATTAATGCATAAGTAGACAAATTAAAACTACATAAAATGAAAGTAAAATGCATAAATAAAGAAATGCATATATAATATGAATGAATGAAAGAGCATTTAAAAATAACTGCATAAATAAATAAATAAAAGAAACTACACTACTGCATGCATGCATACATACACAAAATCAACTGACTTCACAAAACTTATGGCATGTCAAAGTGAAATGTTTATCTTTTAATCCATAAATCTGAATTCACAGTGTTTATGTGTACCTGGTATGGACCATGTGAAGGCACGTAGTAGAAATCTCCCTCACACACACAATACTGGTCTTGTTCAATGAGCTCCCAGCTGTAGAAGATGGAGAGGAGGGACATCAGCAGTCTCCGGTCCTTATCGTCAGTCACCCTCCCACCATAATTACACTCTCCTACAGAGAACATTAATACAGAAGGGCTGAAAAAACAATGCTTGTCTAAAAGAACTAGATTTTTATACTATGTGGTTATTAAGGAGAAGAATGGCTATTATTGTGTTTGTATAGCCATTATGTGTTTTTTAGGGCTTTCTGGGTAGATGCTTGCTTAATCTCCTTGTGCTCACCTGTCAGGTATGTGAGGGCCTCGAGCGGAACCTCCTCATACTCGTCCAGGAACATCTGGATCTGACGAATGCTGATTCTCAGGTCAGACTCATTAAACTCATATGGAATATTCCAACCTACAGAGAGAGACAAGAGAGAAACTTTATATCACATTAAAAACTGCTGGAGAAAACAGAACTCATCTCAGATGGGAAATTCAGCTTTTGATTATAGTGCACTTTATAGTCAGCACTGCTTATAGTTTTCAGGAGAACCAATCTATGAGCGCCCTATAAGTTCCTCAGCCTATTAAACTGCCCTTTTATTTATGGTCTTGTGATGTCTGTTTAGAAAAGATTAGATCAGGTACAATACTGATAGTATGCCAGGGCATCACAGCAGCTTGTTTTCTATAGATGGAGGCTGAATCGAATGAAGGATGACAGGCAGGAAAGTAAACTACATTACAGATTCATATCTGACCGAGTGGGCCGAATGTTCTCCTCTCCTGGACCAAAGCATGGAAGAAACAAAGGCCAAACAGCAGCTTCTGCCAGATTTCCTGCTTAGCAGAGCTGTTAAAGAAGGCAGGGTCTGAGATGGGGTCGCTGAGGTAAGAACGCAGTAAATTTGCCCTCAGTCCTTTGGGAGGCTCGTTCGTCATCTTCACCCCATTCTGCAAAACACTCACTGGAAACTTATCAGATGGCTGACTGGTCAACCACAACCTACAACACAAGGAGTTTGGGGTTTGGTTATTGGGACAGATTTATTTATGGCAATAAATTAATAGCACAATGTTTAATTACCACAGAAAATAATTTCCTTTTTGTTTTGTTTTTTTAAATATCATGGTTATATATGGAAGCCTGTTTCTGCTGCAGAATAAAAAAAAGTTTTTTTTTTCTTTTACAGTTCTGACTCTTTTTTATCCCAGAATTGCATGATATAAAACTTGCAAGTGTGAGTTATAAAGTCAGAATTCCGAGATATAACTCACAATTTTGAGAAATGAAGCCAGAATTCCGAGATATAAACTCAAATTTCTGACATTTTTCTCAGAATTGCATGATCTCAACTCGCGATTGCAAGTTATAAAGCCAGAATTCCGAGATATTACTCACCATTCTGACATTTTTCTCAGAATTGCATGATATAAAAATCGCAATTGCGAGTTATAGTGAGAGTTCCATGATATAACTCACCATTCTGAAAAATGAAGCCAGAATTCCAAGATATAAACTCACAATTTTGAATTTTTTTAGAATTGCATGATATAAACTTGAAATTGCAAGTTATAAATTCCGAGATATAAACTCACAATTCTGATATTTCTTTAAGAATTGCCTGATATAAACGTGTAATTATGAGTTATAAAGTCAGAATTCCAAGATATATTTTGCAATTCTGAGAAATGAAGCCATAATTCCAAGATATAAACTCACTATTCTAAATTTTTTTTAGAATTGCATGGTATGAACTTGCAATTGTGAGTTATAAATTCAGAATTCTGAGATATAACCTCAAAATTCAGACATTTTTCTCAGAATTGCATGATATAAACTCGCAATTGCGAGTTATAGTCAGAATTCCGAGATATAAACTCTGACTTTATAACATGCAATTGCAAGTTTATATCTCAATTCTGAGAAAAAAAAATCAGAATTGCGAGATGTAAACTTGCAATTGCGAGAAAAAAAGTCTGAATTTTGAGATAAAAACTAAAAAAAAAAGTTTCTTTTTTTTTTATTCAGTGGTGGAAATGGGCTTACATAGTCATTACTATAATGCAACAACTAATATACTGATAAATATTATTCATAGTAATGAATAATAACATTTTAGTCATTTATCTTTAAATTAAGATTTTTTTTTTTACACTAATGAGAATTTGAGAGAAAATGTGATGAACTGACAAGTCAATAATATAAAAATATACTTTATTTTTCTTATAAAAAATGTTTTTTTTTTTGATTTTAAAATTAAATATGTCCTGTACATGTTCTTCACCTTGTCATATATCTAATAAATTTAACTCTGTGCTGAAATTATGCAAAACAGCTGAGTGTGTTAGACGCACACATGTTGCTATTTTTACCTGAAGCTGGTGTGTGTGTTTTCAGGTGTGATGACCTCCTCACAAATCTTCTCCAGCGTTGGCATCCAGCTGGTTGCGAGGTGACAGTTCTGCAGTACGACCCAGGTGCCGTCGGTCAGCGCTGCTCTGATCAGCTGCTCAGCTACTGGACCTTGACCCTGACCCAGAGAGATCGTCTGCGTCTTACTGCCGCCCATGCCCAAGTCATCTGCAAACTTCAGTAATCCTGAGTAGAACAAAGAGCAAAAGGAATAAGATTTAATTGTAAATGATAATGCATTGTAAAAAGCATTCAAAAGAAGCATCTTTCTATTTTACCTGCTGTAGGGTCTGATCCTGGAGAGAGGACAAAGATGAGTGGTGAACAGCAGTTGGAATCACTGTAGCTCTCTGCCAGGTCAAAGGTCGGGGGCTCAATGTATGTGTGGCTCATATTGTCCACGATGAACTGTTGTACCGCCAGCACAAGTTTATCCGGTCTAAAGCAGCGAAGCACCACCATGCGCTCCATGCCCAAAACCGCGCGCCACTTCCCGGGTAACTCCTCGTCCTGTGGATGACCAGAGTCGTAAATCTGCTTCCACTGTGTGATATTCTCCCGCACATGTTCAAACAATCCTTCTAGGCAAGGAAGTTGGGAAGCCCGGACTACTTCAGACCACGATTTATCCGAAAGCCACTCTGGAGCCGGGTTGGGATGCGGGTTCTCCAGAGCAACGCCTCCGGTGAGAAGGAAGCGCCAGACGAGGTCGTCGACCTGACCTTTGCCCTGCATAATGCCGACGGTCAAAAGCAAGGAGAACAGCAGCTTGTCCTTTTCGAAAAGAGAGCGGCACACGTTATAGTAAACACGCATGGTGAAGTGATCCAAGATGTTGGAGATGCGGACCTGTAGGTCATCGCTCGGCGCGCTGTGAGCGATAGACTGCAGGTATAGATTTATGAACCACGTGAGAGAGTATTGATACATGGGATCGATGTTTGCCAGATCCGAGATGCAGAAGAACAAAATGGACGAGTGTTCTGCAACCGGCCTGTAACCCATTCGAGTTTCATCAATCTCGTTTTCAGTCACACTCGCAATTTTCTGCTTCTCGGAAATCTCCTCTGACAATATTTTAGATGACGAGAGCACCTTTATAGCAGTTTCGTCTTCTAGGATGTTCCCTTCAGAAGAAGAAAGAACCTCCAGGATTTTGTTCTCGATTTCCTTTAGCTGTTTATTGTTGGCTGCGCTTTCGAGAATCAGCTGATTTTTCTTCTCCTCGAGTTCTGGCTTTTCTTTAGCGGCAACGATCCCCAGAAGCTGATCTTCGAGACCCAACGGCGTGATCATGAAGTTTAAAAGACACACTTTCACTGCCACCTCTGGCAAATAATGCGGATTCCTCAATCCTGTTGTGATGTAGAAGCGGAAGTCGCTTGAGTACTCCACAGTGTTCTCGCCGAGTTTCATGTACTCCACGCCCTGCTGCTTAAAGGTCTGTTTTAGGAGAACAGGCTCTAAAATTGCATCCAGCTCCTCGCCAACGTTCTCCAAAAGAACTGGCGTGCCAAACTGGATGGCGTTCTCGAGAGCACGGACGTAGTTGCTGTCTGAGAGCTTGATGATGGATAATTTATTGGCTTTGTTCATGTTCTTGATCCATTTGTTGGCTTGGCCCTGGGGGTCGATCATGAGCGGCCAACGGCGAGAGTTTGAGACAATGATTCCGTTGTCAGTGGAAAACGAGTCCACTGGTAATCCAGCGATTTGCCACGATCGAATGAGGACTTGGTTTCCGAGAGTGTTGCTAAGTGTGAAATCCTTTGAACATGGTATGTTTTTCTCACTGCACAGCTTGTGCCACTCTTGCTGACACTCCACGCGGTAATCAACGGTAAATGCACCAAGATACGACACTGTAGCCGAGGACAAAAGCACGTCACCGGTCAGGTTGGTGTATTTGATGCCAAGTAGCCGAGCGGCTTCCGTCCACCTGTCTTTTTCTCCACCCAAACCACCGATTAGTTTTTCCGCTCTTATTAGTTTTTGCGAGCAGAGCTCTATGTTTGCTTCCAAGTCTTTTTTCTTTTGTATCATCCCTTCGAATGTGTCATTCAGTGCCTGGAGACGATCCTCCACCTCCTTCAGCTCGGCACGTTTTACGGATAACTTCTGCATCTGCACGGCTAACTCGCCCTCTGCTTCTTTTAATCTTTCTTTCTTGGGGGCGACAACTTTCGCCACACGTTCGTATACTTCCATGGCACGCACCCATTTGCAAAGACCCTCGCAAGCCGATGACACACTTTTGATTACCGAAGGCTGAAAATCTGGGTGGTCTACGAACTTTTCTCTGATTTTCTTAATGTTAGCTGCAGGTATGTTGTCTTTATCGAACGTCTTAAGGCTTTCAAGGAACTTCATATCACCTAGAAGCTTCTTAGATGGTCCCCAGAAGTCCTCAATCATCTTTCCTGTGTAAATGAAGTTGAGCGAATGTATTTAATCGTGTTTAAGAATATAGTGTGTGATATGTTTTACCTGTGTTTCTCATACCTGATCCACCGGGGTCTTGTTTTCTCTCTGGTTTAATGCCCTTCATGACACAGATAGACTCCATGACCAGTTTGACAGGCCCGGGAGGATTTTGCATCGTCTTCAAGACGGTAATATCTGCCGGCTTCAGAGTGTCTAGAGCAGCGAGAGCTGCTTCCAGTGCTGGCATCGCCTCTGCAAGATCTCCTTCACACTCATCCTATCCGACAATATATTAATTAAATCTTCACGATCATAGTTTTAACTAAGTGTCTTAATAGCCCAAAATCTCCAGCTGCTAACCACTTTCCAAATCTCCTTAATTGAAGCAATGCAATAAGTCCATCAACACCTTCTCAAAAAACATTTTTTATTTTATTTTATTATTATTATTATTAGAGTAGAATTTTTTCAGGTTTCTTTGATAAATAGAAAGTTCAGAAGAACAGTATTTATCTGAAACAGAAATCTTTTGTAACATTATAAATGTCTTTATCATCAATTTCGATCAATTTAAAGCATCTTTGCTAAATAAAAGTATTAATTTCTGTAATTTATTTCCCCCCCCAAAAATAAAAAATGATACTGACTCCAACCTTTTGAATGGTATAATGTAACGAAAGCTTTTTATTTATAAATGCTGATCTTTGGATCATTTTATTCATAAAAGAATTTTAATGTATTTTAAATAAAAATGAATTTTAAATATTGATAAAAATAATAATAATAATAAATGTTTCTTGAACAGCGGTAAAATCAGCATATTAGAACGATTTCTGAAGGATCATGTGGCACTGAAGACTGGAGTAATGATGCTGAAAATGTAGCTTTGATCACAGGAATAAATTTTATTATAAAATATATTCAAATAGAAAGCAGTTATTTTAAATAGTAAAAATATTTCACAATATTACTGCTTTGCTATATTTTGGATCAAATAAACGCAGGCTTGGTGAGCAGAAGAGATTTTTAAAAAAAACATTAAAAATCTTACTGTTCAAAAACTTTTGCCTAGTAGTGTATATTGTTTTTTGTTAACTGTTTATGTGTTTTCTAATAAAAGTAAAAAAACAGTCAGAAACATACTCGAAACAAGTATGTAAATATAAACATAAGTTACATTACAGATATGTTTTTGTTCTGATATCTAGCTAAAACATGTTGACATTTAATTAAGAAATAAACATTGTGTAGTGAAGGGTTAAACAGAAATGCCTACCTTGATTGCTTTAGCAGCAGCTGCTGCTTCATTGGCAACTTTCTCATCAGCACTGACAAGCTCTTTCTTAGCATCCACCTCCACCGTCTCTTTTTCTATCTTCACCATCATCTGATCGGTCTGTTTTGCTGTCTCGATAAGTTCCGGCTGGAGAGCTGTGAGCTCCTGCTGCATGACCGCTACCTGTAAATCACAGACAAACACCACTGTAAACATCAATTTATTTATGACTAATGACTATACATTATCAAATAATGTATTTAGGCCGCCCACTGATAAAAAATAATTCTAAATAATTGATCATGACTAATCTCCATTTGCCGAATTGGCCTTAAATCTACATATTTGTCTGAGACCACCTATGAAAATGGTTCTGAATATGTTTTTGTTTTAACAATGAGTGAAAAAAATCTAATATTCACAATTTAAATATAAATATCCAACAATTTGACACAAACAATTCACCCTTTGGCAGGAGTTTGATTGACATGTGATCTGACCATTCAGTATGCATAGAGTGTTATAAAATGTTTGGTGAAGTGTGGTGCTCTGTCTTACCTGAGAGGCAGCAAAGTCAAGTTTCTGCAAGCCGACTATGTATCGATTCCTGAGCTCATTCACCTCGTTGCGTTTGGAGTTGAGCAAGACTTTAAAGGTCAGGATGAGCTCCAGGTAGGAGGTAGGAGTCACATAATTATGTCTACGCAGCTGGGAGTAGTAGCGCTCGGACAGCTCTTGCACACTCTCCTGGAACGTCTTACACATTTCCACCACCCTACGAATAAAGCAAAACTGACAATGTCAGTCTTTGTATCTCATATACAACCAACCGTTAAAGGCAATAAATGTAGGCATATGAGCGCACTCCATCCTGATGTTGTCTTCCAGGTCCAAATCCTCAAGGAACTTGTTGGCGACCATCTCCAGAGCGTCTTTAGGCCAGGCCTGAAACCAGTCTATGGTGCAGCAGTTGATCAAAGATGGAAACATCCTCAGACGATTGCGGAAGCCTTCACCTATTGGGCTCATTGCTATTGGACAAACATGAACACAGCTTTAAATTTGTACAAAATACATTTAATTTTACTTAAATAAATAACAACTGTTAAAAAAAACCATATATTATAATATAATATAAACGGTACCAAGAACTATATGAAGGTTGGCTTTAACTCTGTCGATAAAGAAGTTGTACATGGAGAGCGGTGTGACGTCCATCTTCTTCCCTTCCAATTGGGCAATTCCCTGCATTTTCTCAATGATGTCAGCACGTTCGTCCACTGGGAAGATGTTCGGCACGTCTCCTGTGTTCAGCAGCATGTTAATGTCCTCAACGAAGGCTTCATCCTTAATCTGGCTGTCGCTAAAGAGAAACGTTGTTTTCTTTCCCTCTATCCCTGCTTTCAGCATCAGGTGCTTCAGATTGTCACGCCAGTCTGACATGCTGTAGTTCTTGGTCAGTTCGATCTGGAACAGCTCGTAGTCGTTGATAAAGGTGGCGAGTTTGGTGGCGCTCTGTCGCCCCGATCCACCGATGCCGACCAGCAGCAGGTGGCCATTGTCTTGTTTCAGCACACGGCAGATTCGTGAAATGTGTTCGATGGCGAACTGAAACATGACGAGGTTCATGGGTGCTTTGCTGATGTTGTTAAACTCCCTGAGGTAGAAATCCATCACCTCCGTTAATGTGCTCAGATCTGTGATTTCGTCGTATGGTTTACTGGCCGAGTCTGGTTTGGCGTAGTCACCAAAAAACAAGCTGCGAATGCTGTCATCTTCAACTTTACCAGACAGAGTGAGATGACCGAGGAGCTGGATAGGGGAATAAAACATGTTAATACACCTTGTTCAAGTAATTATTGAACTAAAGCAAATTTTACTATAAGAGATACTAGATACAGTTGAGGTCAAAAGTTTACACCCCCCTTTCAGGATCTGTAAAATGTAAAAAAAAAAAAAAAAAAAAAAAAAATTTTTGACCAAAGTAAGAGGGATCATATTTCACCTCCAAATTAAAATTAAATAAATAAAGAGTGGTTTACATTTACTTAATTTTCTTAAAAATAAATTAAACAAATTCTAAATAATTTATTTTTTCCCGGTTTTGATTTTGTGGGAGGTGAAATATTTCACAGTAATTATTACCTTATCAATGCTTTGCTTGAAATACGCTGATGTCCTTTCTTTGACAATACTAAAAAATTTCTCTCTGTCTTCATTATCAATCAGTCGATCGTAAAACACCCGATACACCTCATGGATCCATAAACGGATTAGTTTATCACCTTCCTGATGAAAAAAGAAGCACAAAACTAAAAAACTGTATTCACTTTGCCTTTACATAGAAATGCATGCATGTTTGTGCTTACCTGCATGTGTGTTGATGGACAGAGCATTACGCCCCTAATCACCCTTGCAAAATCTCGCAGGTTGAAAATATAATGAGATTTAGATGGTGTTGGGAGGAAACTCTCAATTGCATCCTTGTATACTGCCATAGTAGCTTGAACCATGATTTTACCCAACCTACAACAAACAAACATGCACAAAAATGTTTAAATCATGATTTTCAGCTTGTGTAAAAATCCAAATGACCGCAGGGTTTCCACAAAAAACTATATGGAAACTTAAAAATGTTCTACTTGTAGAGTGTGTAGAGTATTTCATGAAAATATTGGTTTCATATTTTAATACCACCTGTAGAAAGAGGCATCAAAACCATTGCTGAAGTGCCAGTCGGTGATGGATGTGAAGATGTTGCTTAGAGTCTCATCATCGAATGTGTCGATCGATATAATGTTGAGGTGACGTGTAAATCGTCCTGTGAGGGTGGAAAGATGCAAAACAGTGACGAAGAAGATTATGATTATGTGATGAGCATTTAGCATTAGAGATTTACCTGTAATGTCATTTCTCCCTCCACCAGGGGGCCCCATAGCAGACATATACAGAACATCCTCAATGTCCAGTCTGGATGTGTCTTTTTTATCATACCAATGATGATGATCGATCCACTGGCGCAAGAGTTCAATGGGCGGCTGAGCACCGTATATTTCCTTTGCAGGCATGTTCAGATCATCTAAGTATTACAATATAAAATTTATTACAGGACAGTAGTATGTTACCTCATGTAATTGCATTCATAATTAAACTTGACAGAATGATAGAAAAGTAGATGGCAGGGCTGTACAATAAATGTACTCAATCAATGCACTAAATCTACTTCCTACCAACATAGATAATGCATTTCTTCCCCATCGGTGGCCCAAACACGCCCTTACGGCGACGGTCCAGCTTAGACATGATGATGTCCTGGGTTTGGTTGGCAGAGGTCCGGGCGGAGAAGTTAATGCAGATGGGAGTGTAGCGCTCCTTGGGAAGCGACATCAGGAAGTTGTTGTTGATTACAGACTTTCCAGTTCCTGTGGGTCCCACGATCAGTATGGGGATCTCGTGTGACAGATACGTCCTGAGGAAGAAGAGCTGACGGGATGTTTCAGCCGTGGGTATGATAAGATCAGACACCTGAGAAAGAGAGACAGAGACATCAAAGCAGGTATAAAGAGAGTAACTCTTGTTTCCTTTCGATTCATTCACTACTGGTAGAAAATGACATCCTTTACATGTTTACTTATGTATTTAGAATTAACATTCAGATTAATTTCTAGAGTTTATGTTTAGATTTATGATTTATGTTTATATTAAAGGGAGACACTGCAGGCAAAAACACACGGCTGTCAAATTTTGGGCAGATTTGGGGCTTTTTGGATTTTCATAAAGTGTTTATTCAGACTAGTGGAAAGAAAACATCCAAAAGACACTGTTAAGTGTTTCTTTTGTAGCACTTTATCTATTTGTCAATAGATTTCAATACATATTTTTACACTGAGCCATAAATCTCCACTTCAGTAGCACTTACAAACACCAAACTTTACATTTTAATTCCTGTCTATATCCTGAAGGTTTTTACAGAGGGATCTGTTCATATATAATTTGCTTGATTATATACAACATTTTATTCCTCATGAAAATATTGTTTTTTGTCTGTTCTAAGTATTTTCTGAATTATGGAGTGACAAAATGAGATACCCAAAATCCCCTCTGTAAAACATTTAACTCTGATATGTAAAAAAATTTTTTTTAAACTTACTTTATCCAGTGTTTAGAATTTTGTACTAGAAATGTATTTTAATTTTACAAATTAGCACATATTTATACAAGTTAACAAAAATGTTTTTGGTTTTAGTTATGGTTTTATAGCCTTTGTTAACTATAATAACCCTCCTATTTGTGAACTAACTTTTGCGCCGGCAGGTATGACTTTGTCCTCTTTAGTGATGGATTCAGTCCAGTTGTTCCACTGACCAGGACCCTGCTTATGAAAATAATAATCATAGACGGTGCCTATGTGGAGAACAGAACAAACAGACAGCAGACAAGATTCATAAACAAAATGTTTTTAAAGTTACTGTATATGACACTCAGCTTTGACTTTTGGTTTGATCAGGTTCTTTATACATAAAAAGATGCTCTCTTGGAATCTTGTCATTAAAAAGCCAACCAAAAATATCATGCGGACCTCTCTCCGGGAACACATTGTTCTTGGTGAGTTTCACACTGTGGGGTCGCTGGTGATTGGCGTTTGTGCCCATGATAAGGTTTCGGTAGAAGACGTCAAACTTCTTCCTGCTGTTGCCGTTGATGGTTCCTCCCAAACTCCAGACCACAGCGAACAGAAACAGGGCCTGAAGCCACAGCGTCACCTGCTGACTCGTCATAGATTCTGCTCCTTCCTGTCCTGACTGAAAAATCTCATCTGCATGAACACAATCAAATTGGACATGAGCAAACAGACTGAAAAAAGACTGAAAGTATATATAATGCACATATTTGTATGTGCATGTACCCAGTAGGCAGGTATACAGGCGCATCAGACTGTAGGCCAGGTGAATGGGTGACGTCTGAACTAAGAATCCACATTCATGGTAAATAAAGTCCAAACAAGGTTGAACCAGCCAGTTAAAGAGATCATTAATCTACAACAAAACACACATAGATGATAATTACAACATAATGATATTCAGAAGTGTTTTATTACTTTAACAGCATACATTAAAGAAGTCCACTTCCAAAACAAAGATTCACATATAATGTACTCACGCCCTTGTCATCCAAGATGTTCATGTCTTTCTTTCTTCAGTCGTAAAGAAATTATGTTTTTTTGAGGAAAACATTTAGCATTTTTCTCCATATAATGGACTGATATGGTGCCCCGATTTTGAACTTCCAAAATGCAGTATAATTGTGGCTTCAAACGATCCCAAATACGGTTGTATCCCAGCTGAGAAAGAAGGGTCTTATCTAGCAAAACGATCAGTTATTTTCATTTTATTTTCACGATTTTGAAGTTGAGGGAGAACATGAGAAGGGAGTTTTTTGACATACCCTAACTGTCATGAACCGGAACAAAAACAGTCCAGGCAGAGCAAGACAAGACGAGCGTCTGCCATTAAAAAGTATATAAATTGTATTATTTTTATGAAAATAACCTATCGTTACGCTAGATAAGACCCTTACTTCTCGGGTGGGATTGTTTACAACCACATTTGGGATCGTTTGATGCCGCATTTTGGAAGTTCAAAATCGGGGCACCATATCAGTCCATTATATGGAGAAAAATGCTGAAATGTTTTTCTCAAAAAAACATAATTTCTTCACGACTGAAGAAAGACAGACATGAACATCTTGGATGACAAGGGGGTGAGTACATTATATGTGAATCTTTGTTTTGGAAGTGGACTTCTCCTTTAAGATGCATGAGTGTGTTTCTCACCAGAGTTCTGTGTTCATCTGCCAGGCTCTCAGGCAACGCGTTCATGTAGGAGTCTCTCAGAGGCTTCCAGCCCAACTGATGCGGCTCCATATAGATCATACCGCATCTAAAACGCATACACATACACTCTCTATAACAAGCCATCATATTAATTTTGTTATTAATGTTCAGTTTCTTGCACAGACTGACTGTTTTGCTTCATAACACCTCAATATAACACATTCTTGCTGAATAGAAGCATTAATGTGGAACTGAGTGTTTGTTGTTTACCTGCTTACAGTAGCGGGTGATGCCTGCTCCAAATCTGCAGGCTCAAAGATCAGACTCATTTTAGGACTCATCTGAATGATCTCACCACTCATCAGGCACAGCTGTTCAACAGCAAAACACATCAGACGCCAGCACTGAACCTGAAGCCCTTCAGACATGGTAACTGCAACATTAAAATGTATGTGTACCTTCTTGTTGTCATCCAAAACAGTGTTCATATTTTCAATCCAGACCGCGTCAATGGGCCCGTCGAATATGATCCACTGGCGGTCGTCTGCAGTGCACTGGGCCTGTTGTCTGAATGAGGTGGCCAGAACGCCGTCTGACCACTCGTGACTTACCGGATCAAAACAGCCGTACAGCTGCCCCATAGTGATCGCCTTCGGATTAATGATACGAAAATCTACCGCAAACTCTTCCATTAGCCCTTCTATATAGACAAATAACAAACACACATACTATTCAACAAATGTTTTTTGATTTTTCATATGCATATACAGTCAAACCAAAATTTATTCAGACACCTTCAACATTTCCCAGTTTATTTGCTAGGTTAGAAAATGGTAATAAAATATGACAAGAATTCAAGAGTTAAACTGTGTCAGAACAAATTCATCTCGATAACATCGGATAACTTGAAAAGATATTTAACAAAACATGGGCAGGTCAAAGTGTCAAATCAAATTTTTGAGCCCAAATTTTCATCAGTTTTACTGGTAGTTCACTGTATAAAGAATTTTTAGGTACATCTCAGTTTACTTTATTTTGCTATCCTCACTTACATAAATTAACTATAGTCTCCTGCACCCACTAGTAAAAGAAATATCAAAAACTATATCTGGTTTCTAAATATTTTTTGGTTTGACTGTATAAACGTAAATACGCAAGAGTTCAAAAACTTTGAATAATTCTGAAAAAGACATGTCTCATGTTCACCAAGGCTGCATTTATTTGATTAAAAATACAGTAAAAACAGTAATATTATGAAATATTATTGTAGTTTCAAATAGCTGTTTTTTATTTGGATATGTTTTAAAAAGTAATTTATTTCTGTGATAAAAAGCTGAATTTTCAGCATCATTACCCCAGTCTTCAGTGTCACATGATCCTTCAGAAATTATTCTAATATGCTGATTTGCTCTTAAAGAAACATTTCTGATTATAATCAATGTTGAAAACAGTTTTTGCTGCTTAATATTTTTCATGGAAACCATGATATTTTACCATTCAAAATTTGGGGTAAGTAAAAAAGAATTCAGCTCTGCCATTTCTTAACATTACTGTTTTTACAGCATTTTTTAATTAAAAAAAATGCAGACTTAAAATTTTAAAATCTGAACTATTTAAAATTATTATAATTTAAACATTTTAATTTTTACAAACTTTTTTAACCAGTAGTGTATCTGTAAACCAAAAATTGATTAAAGAATAATTAATAAAAAAAATATTATGGATTGATTATTAATTATTATGGATTACCCTTATAAAGGTCTCCCAAAGCTCCAGCCAGAACTTTGTAAGCTGAAGTTTTTCCACCCATAGGCTCACCAACAATCATGAAGCCGTGTCTGACCAGCATCATCTCATACACCTGAACACAGAATAAAACTGATCAACTAATTTCTTTTTTCACTGAACAAACAGTTTCAGCTACAAAAAAGAAGCCTGACTTGTTGCATTAATATGGATTAGCATCTCCTTTTTGCAGCAACTTCAAACTAGTGCTGTGAAAGTTTTTCTTTGTGTACTGTGTAATATTACTGTGTAATATGTCTGTGTACTGTGTATATTTATTATGTATATACAAATACACACACATGCATGGATATATTTAAGAAAAGTATGTATTTATATAATATTAATTATATCAATAAAAATATGCATGTAAATGCATGTGAATATTTTCAAAATATTGCAATTAATCGTGATTATATTTCAAACACAGCTCAGTCAAACTGAATTTTATAACAGTTTTACAACAGTGCTCATATATAAACTACTTTTTGAATGTCTGAATCTTAAGGCAGAATAAGTATAAAGACATCACAGATTGACTAGAGAGATGTATTGCCATTGATCAGATTTTGTACTTGTATAATTTTCCCGATGAACCACGGTACAGGCTGCAGCTTCATCTTAGCGATGTTGTCATCCAGAGCTTTTAACAGTAGCTCATAATCTGGTTTGGGTAGCACCACTCCAGGGAAGAGATCAGTGATGATTCCCTATAACACAAACACACATCAATAACCACATGCAAAGTCATACAAACCGAATACTTCATTGACATCCACACACCTGAAACAGAGGTAAATCCTGCGCAAGGAACTTGGCCATGTTGACATCCATGAGAGCTCTGAGTAGCAAAACGCTCTCGTCCTCTTCTGGGTATTTGAGTTTTAGGTTTCCCGCTGCAGTCAGGACCGATTTTACCGCACGCATCCCGTAATCGTAGTGGGGTTGAGACGAGAGCTGTTCTGAGCACAGACGATATGTCGCCACGATCTTCTGAGCCAGGCTGAAAAACACAAAACCAAGTCAAACTACTGGAACCTTTCCCCAAAATGAGATACTGATTAGTTTAACTATTTGACTGGACATGATTTTACCTCCGGGATGCTGTGAATCCCATCGAATAAAGTGATATCTCTCCAATCAGTCCATAATCTGGAACCATCATTGCAACTGTGCGGAACAAAGCCTACAAGCATGCAAACACACAAAATACACACAAAACATAAATATATAAAGGAATAAATGAATGAATGAATGAATGACTTAATTAATAAGCTTGCACTTTATTCACACAAAACTCTAATTTATCTCAAAACGAGCCTAAAAACAGGATGAGTGTGTGTATGAGTGTGCATTCAGCATGTTTTTGGTTACTTTTAGATTATCAGGCAGTTCTGCTCTGCCTGCGTATCCTGGGTTCATGGTGATAAACACACAGCAGGTTGGGTTTAAAGAGAGCTCAGTTCCCTCGAACATAAACGTCTTCATGTTTCGCATTATGGCCTGCTGAATACTCAAAATCTGCTGGGCGACCACAGACAACACCTCCACCTGACAGACAGCAACAGACATGGAGAGAAAATCTGATAAGTATTAACTAAAAAGTAGCATTTGTTTTATTTACTAATAAAGCTGTTACATCACCACTCATTTGTGGAGTTTAACTTGTATTACCAACCTCAATCCGGTTGAACTCATCAAAACATGCCCACGCCCCAGACTGTGCCAGACCCTTGAAAAATTTACTCATCGCTTTGTAGTCCAGACCATCGGAACAGTTGAACACCACACACTAAACACACATTCACACATTTGTCACTTACGTACAATAAAATGAACATCAAACCTAACATAATTTGTGCTTAGACTGAAATAGTAGCTGTATGTTGTAAAATTATAGTGAGCACCTGTTTGGCGAGCGCTTTGGCCAGATCTTTGGTCGTCTCTGTTTTTCCAGTTCCTGCAGGACCTTCTGGAGCTCCGCCCAGATTTAGCTTCAGAGCGCCCATCAGAGTCCTGTGGACCAATCAGCATTCAGTAGGTATTTTTACATGCACTATTTATCAGTTGTGTAAAATGAAAAAAATTGTTTCCGAAGTAAATATTTAATAAATATCCACTGACTACTTCGGTGACCAACATGACACCACTCAAAACTCTACAACTACACCCAGACTGTTAATCAACTGAAATCAACACTAAGTAAAATGACACTTAAATTAATCATAATGAAATATTATCATAATGTGCACAAGTATGTGTTCACGTCAGAGCACCTGTAGCAGCGGTCAGTTAGTGGTGTTATGACCAGACGCGGTGAGTTGCCGAGATATTCGTATCCGTATCTGATCACAGTGGTGATCATCCTTAACATGACCTCTCCATCCTCCCAGAAATACCGCAGCTGGGAAATCCACTGGAAATCATTCAGAGACGAAACGCCATCCTGAGCCAGCTTGCACACAACATCACGTGCTGCATGGGACAAAGGGCAAAGGTCATGACCTATACAGACGTTATAGAGACAACATGCCAGAAGGACACTTACCATGAACATCAATGACAATAAGAGCTCCCAGAGTCATCCTGGCCCCACCCGGCAACTTCCCTCTTACCAGCTCGACTATGTCAGCGATCTGAGCATTGCTCTGTTCAACATAAGCCTGAAATACATGCAAGACAGAAGCTTCACACAATATTTATACATTCTGACCAGCTCCACTCAATCAGATCTGCTCTGAATGCTCATTTTTGTGTGCACGTGTGCTCACAGAAAGAGTGTTGTTCTGTATGGCGTCAGATACTTCGCTGGTCCAGTAGATACAGGACGCACAGATCACAACCTGACCAGGCCACAACAGCACCCACTTGTTCCTGGGCATCTGAAACAAGCAGAATTAAACGCACATGATGCGCTGATCATATTCTATATGTGCACGAATGTTTGTGTGTTTATACCTCTGAGTATTGCTCCATTCCCCGTTTTATGACGTCTCTGATGCTCATCAGCATTGTGTTTTCAACCTGCAGAAGCCACTTCTCGACCATTCCCTAAAAAACATGATACTAATTTTTAAATGTGAGTAAATCTCACAAAACATGCCAGGTGAAATTCTACTCCAAAATCAGATTAAACAAATAAGAAATTATAATTTGCAAAAAGGAAAAATGTTTTGGATCATTTCTTGGTCCATGTACCTTCTGGTCATTTGATTTCCTACTTAAAAAGAAATAAAAATGCCTTTTATGAGATCTAAAATGACATGGAATAAAATATTCTAACAATACTTTTGGTCATACGAGTAGGAAACCCAAAGTAACAACAAAACGTTTTGTAAAATAAAAAAAACAAACAGGGTGCGCTGGGTGCACAAAAGTCTCGATCTGAATCAAATCATTGGTGAACCCAGACCAAAGTCCCGATCTGATTCAAATGATTTGCAAACCTGCAACGAAGTCCCAATCTGAATCAAATGATTCACAAACCCACACCAAAGTCCCAATCTGAATCAAATGATTTGCGAACCTTCATAGAAACCCCGATCTTAAACAACTGATTCGCAATACGCACTCCGAAGTTCCGATCGAACCTGCACCATTACTATAATATTTTTTTGTAAATCCAATTATTCTCAACTGTAAAAACATTACAAAATAAAGACTGTACAACAATTATGTACAAATACTGTAAAATTTCATCTAAATTACAAATACATTTTTGGTATTATGGTTTTAAGAATTGTAAGGAAAATGTTGCAAAAAAACAATGCACAAAAATCTTAATGGTTCTAAAACAATGCTTTTTTTTATGGAACACGCAGTATCTATTTCAAGTAAAAATGTATATGAATGCATAAGGGCAACTGCATATTTCAAGTGTATTCTGTCTGTACCTTGGCTTTAGCTGGGCAGATGGTCTCTATTAAGGGAACAATCTCTTTCTCTGAGCTGATCATTCCTGTGATCTCCAGGTCAGGGGTGAATTCTAGCTTAGCGATGCCTTCAAAACACTTCTTAAGATGAGGCTGGACGCGCAGCGGATCCTTAGTCTCAGACAAGATCTCCAACATCTCATCATTAGACAGGAAGAAAAACCTAAACAGGGAGAAATATACAGTGGTTAAAAGAGACCAGTGACTGACTAATAGTGACTCTGAACATTACACTGAGATTCAAGAAGGTGTTATAACATCATTAAGAGATAGATTTGAAAGTTTAATCATACCGAGGGAAGAAGAGTCTCTTTGTTTCCAGGTATGAGTTCAGACCCTGCTGTATTTCCTCTAGGAAAGTGTTGGATTCCTGAAGGCGGCCCAACATGTTGGGCTGCTCTGTGGCCACCAGTGCACGCGTGTCTTTCAGCTGTTAAAAACATTTAATATGAATATGCACATCTTTTTCACTTGCTAAACCTGATAACTGTCAGATACAGCTTATAACAATCACACACACCGCTTCAGCAACAATGTTTTTCCAATAACTGTCTACGATGGCAAACTTGCGTCCGTTCTCTGGCATCTGTGCGATGATGTCCTCTGAGCTGAAAATGGGCTCTAGATACATCCACATGCTTTGACACTGCAACATCGCATCCAATATATCCTGCATCCGCTGCAACTTCTCCTCCCAGGTCTAAAGAGAGACACAGAAACTATTTAAAGGGTCAAGGGTCATATTATCATTTTGTAAAGTCATTTTATAAGGTTATATTATTTATAGAATTTACATCACTGGTACAACAGAAAACAGTCTGTGACAGGAAACCATGATTAACTTTTATATTAATAAATTGACTTAATTTTCTTTTAGGTTAGTAATAATTAAAACTCTATGCAGGTAAAGATTATGACCTTTTTAAAACAAATTTAAGTTATGAACCTTTGCATCGGCCTCAATGGGTTTGATGAATGGAGATCCTCTCATAGTCTGAGTCTTGATAATGTGATCGTCCAGCAGCAGCTGAATATCATCTACTGCTGATAAAACACTTGTACCCTTCACAGACAAATATACAAACGCACAGAAAGATAGAGCAAAAGAAAGAGGAATAAAATTGTTAAAATAAACAGTCGTTTTATATAACAAAGTCAATTTTAACAATAATAATTTTTGATAATCCAGTAGTGATTTATCTGAAACACTGAGATTCCAAAATGGAAGACCAAAATGGAAAATTAAGTTTATTTAATGATAAATTAATCTAATTGATTTAATAATCAACACTCAAAAAAGAACAGGGTTGTTTATAATTGCATAACATTTAAACTGTCAATTTTATATCAGCTTTTTATTATTATTTTTTTTTTTCTAAAACATTGAGATTCCAAAATGGAAAACCAAAATGGAAAATTAAGTTTATTTAGTAATAAATTTATCAAATTGATTTAATAATCAAACCTCAAAAAAGAACAGAGTTGTATATAACTGCATACCATTTAAATTGCCAATTTTATATCAACTTTTCACTTTGACTTTTTACCGTGTCCTTATACGGGGAAAACCCAAAGCGGAGCTCGGCCCACTCCTGTTTCATCTTCTCCAGAGACTTTTCCAGAGAGTATTCCTTACTGGCAGATGCACCGATTTCCTCCAGCCTGCATAAAAAGTGAATCTGACACACTTAGATTCAGATTGCAGTGGGCGACAACAAATATCACAAATAAAAATAAGCTTTTTACAGCCAAAAATTGGCAACTTTTGATTGCCAAAGGTCAGTCTCTTACTTGTCTGAATACTCTGACAATCCAAGCTCCACCATCTTGAGGAGCGGGGTGTCCTTGTCCGGCTTAATATCAAATCCCACTGTATTACTGATCTGATATCAGCCAGAAAAATAATCAAAAGAATAAACGCAACTTTAATGGTAATTACAAGTGAATAACTTCTTTAATCTAGTGCATATGCCTGAACTGTTCAAAGGAATCGATTCACTAAAATGACCCAAATGTGACCTTTCCTTTAAACGCCTGTGAGTGAGTTTCACAGACGGAGATCAGTGAAGCAGGGGTCATCAAACTGGGTCCTGCAGGGCCGGTGTCCTGCAGAGTTTAGCTCTAATACCAATTAAACACACCTGAACCAGCTAATCAAGGTCTTAGTAGGTATGCTTAAAATTTCCAGCCAGATGTGTTGAGGCAAATTGGAGCTAAACTCTGCAGGACTCCGGCCCTCCAGGACCACATCTGGTGACCTCTGCAATAAAGCATTATGTTATTATTATATAATACTGTCATACCATCTCCCAGTGTCTGTCCTTCAGGCCTGGATTGCAGATAGTTGTCAGAATGGGAAGGTGCTGTTTGAATTTGTCAATTTTTTTCTTAAAGTTTTCTGTGACACGCCCAGGGGACGTCCTCTCTGAGAAGATCTTTGTGAGTTTGTACATGGTGCGCCACATGTTTCCCAACTCCTCTGATACCGTTTCTGCATTCAGTTGCCGGAATGGACCTTAAGAGCACATGCACAAGACATATGAAACAAACATATAATCGCATGGTAAACTAATGTTCGATGCCACTGATTAAGATGCTTTGAAACAATGCCTGAGACTGAAAAACAACATTCTCTAAAGAGACTAAATTATGCCTTTCTTTATTATACAAATGTTTGTCCAAGCAAATGCAATAATTCATGGGTGTGAACAGGAAAGATGACAGCATGTGCTTTACCATTCATCCACACATCAGATTTGGTCTGAAAATCAAGAGCTGTGATCCACAGTTGGTCGTACGGCTGTTTTTTGGCCAATATTGACTGTAAGATGGGAAACTGACTCTGTTCTTTGTCCAGCAAACCTTCTTCTTTATTAATGCACTGAAATAAACACATATTTACATTTATCTACTCATACATATGTATACGATTCTTTCAGTATTGAATGAAATGCATTTATGTTTTTTTTTTACCTGCAATGCATTTTTAAACCATATTTCATGTTAATCTAATACATAGTTTCAAGCACAAACCTCTATCTCTTTGACAGCAGCCTCCAGGCTGGTGCTGATCTTGTTGAGTTTCTCCACATTGATCCTACTTTCCTCCAAAGTCATCTTCTCTTTCATCTTAAAGATGTCCACCTCTTTGTCCAGTCCCTTCAGCATCTCCTCCAACTTCCCTACTCTGAAAATATAACATGATAGCCATCAGGTTTGTTTACACCGTGTATGTTGCGTTTGATGTGTGTGTCTGTGTTTAAGCACCTTTTCATCAGATCAATCTCAGCCTGATCTTTCTGATTGTTCAGTTTATCCTTACTGGCTTCAATTGAAGACAGAATCTGTTCAGGCCAGTGGATCAAAGTGCTAAACAACTTCATATCCTCCGCTGTGAAGAGAGAAAGATTTGTAAAGTTTTAAGGAGTTTTAAAGAAAGTGTTCCCAGACAAAGCTCTAGACTGAGACCACATGATTGGTTGAAATATTAGTATTTTTAGTGTATTTAAGTAGTGTGGTGTTGCCATATTTGTACCTGGAAGAGTGGCATAGTCGAGCATGAAGTCAAGCCTCTTGACAGCTTCCTCAATCTCATGGCGGAGTTTGTGTACTGTGACTTCAGTTGTGTGTCTCAGGTACTGGTTTAACTCCACCAGCTCCTCTGTGTTACTCAGCTTGCTTGTGATTCTGTCCGTAATCTCATCGTAGCGACGGCAGATACTATGAGAGAATAATAAATGCTATATGCTATAATATAATACCTTTTATACAATATGCTGTTAGCTAATGCAACTGCGCTTAACAAAAACTAAAAACACTTTTCATTTACCTAATGTTACACATTTCACAAGTTGTAAACGGTAAAAATTCACCAGATGTCATCATACTTTGCCTAGTTGATTAATCACAGTACATTAGGACAACAGTTATACGTTTTCTGAAATGGTCTGGTAAAACATGTAAATGAGGCATTATCTAATTAAATATGCACAAATTTCGCAAAAATAAATAAATAAAACCGAAATTTGAACATCAGATAAAAGCCAAATTCTAAATTCTTATTTTATTTTGTTCACATATTAGATGTATTTTGGATTTCTCTTTTTACATCGCATGATTTTCACCATGTTTTTTTTTATATTAAAAATACACTGCTGCTCAAAGTTTGGGATTAATACAATTGTTTATGTTTTTTAAAGAATTCTTATATGCTCATCAAAGCTGCATTTACTTGATCAAGAATACAGAAAAAAACTTAATATTGTGAAATATTATTACAGTTTAAAAAAAGTGGTGTTCTGTATTCATATATTTTAAAATATAATTTATTCCTGTAATGCAACGCTGAATTTTGATCAGCCATAACTTCAGTTTTCAGTGTCACATGATTCTTCAAAAATCATTCTAATATGCCGATTAATTACTGTTATTATGTTGGACTGATATATATGATATATATGTTGAAAACAGCTGCTTAATATTTTTTTGGAACCTGTGATTCTTTTTTCAGGATTCTTGATGAATGAAAGGTTAAAACAGCATTTATTGAAAATATTTTTTTTTCTAACAATATAAGTCTTTGCCATCTCTTTTTTTTGATCAATTTAACACACCCTTGGTGAATAAAAGTACTAATTTAAAAAAATAAAATGACCCCAAACTTTTAGATGGTAATTTATATTACTATACTTTCAAAAGCACTGTATATTATTAAGAGTTACTGAGTGACTGATTCATTTGTAAAGAATTTCTATGTGCAGAATATTTCAGGTTGTTTTCTCCCACCTCTTGTTGAGTTCTCGGTTCTCCTCCATCACAAATGTGGTAAGAAGATCTATGAGATGGTCTGCCTTGTCACACAGATCTTGATTCAGGTTCACCGCATCCAGACAGACCAGGGACAGCGGAACTGTCGCATGCAGCGATGCAATCTCCTTCCACACATTCTGCACACCTGTGATTTTCTACAGGGTCACACAGTAGAAACATCTGGCTTTACAAGGAAGCATTTCACCTCTGTGTTATCTATAAGGCTGTGATGCACACACTAGAACAGCTACCTTAGTAAAGCCTTGCAGTGAGTGTTTGGCTTTAAGAAAGTTCAGTATGTCCTGACGGTCCAGTAAGTCAGTGTACTTCTTATACACATCCAGATACCTACACAACACATCACAGATTCACCCACAGGCAAACTAGTGTGATTCAATCTTAATTTGAAGATTTTCTAATGAAAAACATGATGATAGTGGACCTTTGGGGCCCAATGGTGTTCCTCTGGAAGATCTCTCTGGCTCTGTTCACGATGTCTGTCACCAGCATCTCGTCGTGGCTCACTGTGCGTAGCGTTATAGTTTCGCCCACCTCTGAGAAAAGCTTACACTCCACCTGTGAGAAAACACTTTTCAGTTTTAGCTTTAAAATGTGCAGGATCCATTTTTCTGCCTTGCATTGGGCCATGATTCAGAAGCAGCACTAATTATAATTATAAACAGTCTTTTGAGTATATGTGCATCTTGCAACTTCTGTTACATGTTCTTTATACTTTCAAAATCTCAGATGTTTAATTTTCACTGTTTGTGTGACAAAATATCTTTTTCCAAGCTGACCAAAGTGATATATCAGCAGAATCTCTTGCATCTTCTTATTTTCACCTCAGATATAATATTATACAATACTACAACAGTTCTCTTTTTGGTAAGAAGTATATATGTGTACCCGGGGTATGTTGTGGGCGCTGTTGATGATCTGTGTGAACGCTTGCTGTATGAGTTCCCAGCAGCTCTCCAGTGAGGGTTCAAATGCAATTTTGGGCTCCTCGAGTCTCAATTTCACCAGTAACACTGGACGCTGCGTGTACTTCAGCTCATCAAAACACTCCCCGAAATCATTACCATCCTGCCAGAAAAAAAACATACATACAGTACACACATATATAAACAAATGCACATTTAACATGAACAGTACTGACTCTAAAATTGTTTTGGATGAAGTCCAAATCAATTGTAAAAAAGTCTAATTTATGCACTAGTTTAAGTAAAGATGACAAAATGTATGTTAGAACAAATTTCTATTATAAATAACTGTTGCTTGTCTATTATTATTTAGGGTAAATCCATGCAAACGTCAACCTTACCATGAAAAAATTAAGTTTTTACCATAGATTTTTACTATAGCACATCAACATTTGGTGGTTCAAATACCCATGTGAGGTCTCTCTTAATTTTTTTAAAGCATTTTTTTTTATTTTTAGTGCATGATTTTCCATAGTCTGGTAAGTGCTATTTTCAGGCTTGTCACATCCAATAACAGTACATATTCCTCATAAATAGGCACATAAAAATTAAAATAAAGTAACAATTATACGTTCTGTGAAGAGCCATCCCTTCTCTATTTGTTGGGTATTATTGCGTCTGGTTTGTGCATTTTAATTTGCAGAAATCTTACAAAGTATGTAGTCTCTCAAAAACTGTGTTCTTTTTTGTCACATCTATAATGCATGATTATTTCCCTTTTTTAACACAGAAAACTTGTGCATAGACTTATATTTTTCTGATATTTAGACTCTGTCAACAAGGGTTTATTAAAATATAAACAGATGGTTCGGTATATTGGTAACACATACATTCTCTAAGCATTTACATGTCACATCCATAACGCAAAATGTCACATCCATAACGCTGGATTTGCCCATTATTATTACTATTATTTGTTCTTTAATAAACATAATGATTTATTTAAACCTTGTGGCTGTTTTATAAAACCATAAAATACAGAAGGCAGTATGCTAGAGTAATTTTGCAGTGGTATAATGTGTATAGAGCATCAGCATGATTAAACATACAGTATCAGTGTCACTGGTTTTTGTACCTGATGAATTTGGAAAAACTTCAGGAGATCCTGCAGCGATGCGACCACCAGACTGCGCAGCTGCAGTGACATCAGTGCGGCCACACAATAAAAGAGTTTCTGTGCCTTTACCGGGGCAATGCTTGCTTTTTTCGGCACCAGTGGCAACCACGAGTCTTTAAAGGTCACAAAAAGAGAAGCACAGCGGGGCAGCCAACTACACAACACACAAACAACAAAGAAAACGGGTGATAGATTATTCTTTTTTATTTCAATTTTACCTTCATTTTACTGCTTGACTGAATATCAGTTCTTGAGTTAGTATAGTTTGTATGTTCATAAAACAAATACCAGTTTGATTTATTTTCTGTGAATATTTTCTAAAAGTAAAAAATATTCTCAAATGTCTCTAACTTCAAAAGTTAAAGATAAAAGGGTCTCTGAAAACTGATTTTTATGTCATATGTTTTTGAGAGGTAAAATATGATGGATAGAAAAGAAATAGTCTTACACAAAGTTATTATTAAGGCTTAAGAAAACACAAAGTTACTGACTGATTCAGTCAGTTCATTCAGTAAAGGATGCGTCAAACTGCAATTCACACTTCCTGCAGTATATCTTCTGAACACTTTAGAGTGATTGTTGCTGTAGCACCGCTGACACCCTACGTGTTAAAGCAGGTCCAGATTGCTCTTTATTTCCCCATTGTTCAAACCCTCATTCAAGGCTTATATTGTCTGCTTGTCTCTGGGTGGTTTGAGGAGACCATGGATACAGAGTTGAGAACAAAGGTAGTCAAGACGAAGAGAACTATTTAAACAAAACACACTAGTCTGGACACAGCGCTGACCTTATTCAAACACACATTTACCCCAGTCCAGTAAATGTTCAGTATGCAAAAACAGACAAACATCAACTGCTAATTTCTGTGTCATAATCTTATATGTAAATACAATATTGTATTGGTATTGTAAGTTTCTGAATGAATCAGTATGTTTGAACGAATTACTCACTCATAAACACAAAGTGAGTTGTTTTACCACTGAATGAATTGGTGCTTTCAAACAAAACAGTTGAGTGAATGATTTGATTGACTCACTCATAAAGATTAAGTCTTGTTTGTTCCAGTGTTATTTTTATATCTACAGGTTTTATTAATATTTTCATTTAATTTTAAGGCTGTCAGTCGATTATCCCTTTAATGTATTTATTATTATTATTTTTAATAAAATGATACTCTAAATAAGAAGCTAAATCTGCCAGCAGGTGGCAGTAAATGTCTTTATGAGTCATTCACTCATTCGATTTGATTCGTTCAAATGGCTGATTCATTCAGGAATGAAGTAAATGGCTCTCTTTATGAATGGGCTTTTGAATCATTGATTTACACTATTTGTTCAAAACGTGGATTCATTCAGAAACTAAACACTGTTGTGTTGCTCAGAGACGTGCAACAATTCTGCTATGGCCTCAAAGGTAATACGTTCTCTGCAAATTTGAGCAAAAACACGTAATATAGTGTTTAAAATATAACACAATATTAACTTCTTATTGACTGAACAATTGTATAAAATCACATTTAAGCTTGTAATAAATCGGGACAATAATCAGAACCTGTGTCATATTGCTCTTGCTGCTCGAGTGATATTGTGTGATATGTGATATATATATAAATAAGAAACAAAACACATATAAGGGCATTTTTTTGGCACCAATATTTTGAATTTTAGGGCATAACTGCATTCATGGAGTTGTTGTCCTGCATCATATCTTTCAACAGTCAACTGTATGAAATATAAGATAATGTACAGGTCTGGGTGTGGGGCCAGCGCGTTAACTGTGTTAAAATATTTAAATTGTGTTATTTTTTTCATAATTAATTAATTAGGTAAAATGCATTAAACTGACTGATATTTATATTTCAGTTTTAGTTTAAGATAAACTAAACAAAAATGAGAAACACTGCCTTGAGTTACGAACTGAAGTCATTTTTTGTAACGTTTTATTTTATTTCAGATAACATTGATTTTTATTTCAAGCAACTAAAATGTTTTTTAATGGTTTTAGTTTTAGCTAATAAAAATAGGTGTGGTCTGTTCATGAGTGAATGAATCAGTGTTGATTAATAAATCAGTTAAACCATTCAAATCACTCATTAAGGCAAGTCACTTGTTTGTTTGCTCCTAAAGAATCAGTGTGTTTGAACGAATTGCCTGAATGAATGATTCAAATGACTTGTACAGCTCTTCCTTCAAGTGCTTTGAGAGCTGTAATTATAGAACTGGATTCAGGTGACTACAGTAACAGGATTACAGAGAACATGAGAATGAAACCTACAGACACCAAATATATCATGTGTCTCGGCATGACTTCTCAGTCTGTACTGTTTCCGTTCATGTCCATGGCAGGACGTTATTTAAATGTCTGGTGATGTTTCTTGAACAGATAAATAGATATATAGATATACAGAAAGTCTCTTACGTGTTAAGAAGTTCATCTCTTGTTTTTTGACACTGTTGTCGCACCAGCTCCTCAAACTCTGTCGGCAAGAGGGGAAGATCAGCTGAGAGTAGATCGTCCAAATGTACAAACCGCAGAGACGAGAAACTATAAGTGAAACACAAAGAGATTATAAATGGGATCATGATGATTGAAACCATGATGGTGGAATCAGAGATGCCAACCTGTTCATCCAGAGATCCTGTACATGGAGCATCATAGGGTTAACAGTGTAGAGGTTCTCGGTCTGCCAGATGTGAGCCTCCCGGTAGCTCTCGGACCAGGGAACTGGTGCACGAATGACACGGGACGGGAACAACCGGGGAACAGCAGAGACTGACAGACGCTCCCGCTCCGCCGGATCTAGCAAGATATAATCGACTGCAAAAAAAGAAAGCAATGACGATAATGAAACGTGGCTTACTTAAAAAGCGACATACAAATAAGGAAGTGATTCAGGCTAGAAGGACAGTTCCAGACTGTAACCCAGGACAAAAATCTGCAAAAGCTGTGAAGTTTATTCCAGGCCTTACTGTTACCTGCTAAACTCTACATCATCTACATAGCTGGTGTTGTGTGTCATACCGATGCTCTTGCGTAGGCTGAATTCATAGTCTCTATGGACCTCCTCCAGGAGATCCTCCCGCATCTTCTGCATCTTCCGCTCATCACCTTGGAAACAGCTGGGTAGCAGCTTCAGGATAGAAGTGATCTGCTCTGGTGGCTGGGGGGCCAACATGTGGCCGTAAACACCCTCAGTGATATAGTACACATACCTCTGAGAGAGAAAGACGGAGAATTAACATGGATGGAGGATGGAAGTGAAAATCAAGAACAAGTTCTTACCTAAAATCAAATACATACAGTTGAAGTCAAAAGTTTACATATACCTTGCAGAATCTGCAAAATATTAATTATTTTACTAAAATAATAGGGATCATACAAAATGCATGTTATGTTTTTATTTAGAACTGACCTGACTAAGATATTTCACATAAAAGACGTTTACATATTGTCCACAAGAGAAAATCATAGAATTTATAAAAATGACCCCGTTCAAAAGTTTGCATACACTTGATTCTCAATACTGTATTGTTACCTGAATGATCCACAGCTGTGTTTCTTTTCTTTTTAGTGATAGTTGTTCATGAGTCCCTTGTTTGTACTGAACAGTTAAACTGTCCATTGTTCTTCAAAAAAATCCTTCGGGTCCCACAAATTTTTTGGTTTTTAGGCATTTTTGTGTATTTGAACCTTTTCCAAACAATGACTCTATGATTTTGAGATCCATCTTTTCACACTGAGGACAACTGAGGGACTCATATGCAACTATTACAGAAGGTTCAAACGCTCACTGATGCTTCAGAAGAAAAAATGATGCATTAAGAGCTGGGGGGTGAAAACTTTTGGAATTTGAAGATCAGGGTAAATTTTACTTATTTTGTTTTCAGGGAAACATATACATATCTTCGGTAGCTTCTTAAGGGCAGTACTAAATGAAAAAAAAAAAATCTGATATTTGGGCAAAATAAGAAAAATTTACACATCTTCACTATATTCAAAAGTTTACACCCCCCAGGTCTTGATGCATCATCTTTCCTTCTAGAGCAGGGGTGGCGAACTCCGGTCCTGGAGAGCCCTGCAGAGTTCAGCTCCAACCCTAATTAAAACTCACCTGCCTGTTGCTTTCTAGTAACCCTTCAGACCTTAATTAGCTTGTTCAGGTGCGTTTGATTAGGGTTGAAGCAAAACTATGCAGGGCTGCGGCTCTCCAGGACCGACGTTCGCCACCCCTGTTCTAGAGCATCAGTGAGCATTTGAACCTATTGTAATAGTTGCATATGAGTCCCTCAGTTGTGCTCAGTGTGAAAAGATGGATCTCAAATCATACAGTCATAGTTGGAAAGGCTGAAATATCGCCTCTTTAAGGTACTGGATTCATTACTAAGAATCAAACTGTGTTATAAAAATCCCATGAAACCACTGATATTAACTGGATGGATGGATGTTGCTAATACTTACCTCTAAATCTTTCTCTGTAGGCTCTGTTTGTTCCCTTCGACTTTGTGTCTCCTCATGCCTCATGATTTCAAGCTGCTGGTTCGGTGACAAAGGGCAGCTTGTATGAATGACAGGCGTTCTGTTTGTTAATAAAAGATAAACAAGTTGGTCCCTGCTGTCAATATATCAGTATTGAGTATAGTGAACTCACTGTCATGTTTTAGAAACATACATTAAAAATTTGCTTTGAAGTTTCTGGTGTACACCACCAGTCAAAAGTTTCTGAACAGTAAGATTTTGTATGTTTTTAAAGTTTTCTTCTGCTCACCAAGCCTGCATTTATGTGATCCACAATACAGCAAAATCAGTAATATTGTGAAATATTTTTACTGTTTAAAATAACTTCTTTCTATTTGAATATATTTAAAAAAATAAAATGTATTCCTGTGATCAAAGCTATATTTTTAGCATCATTATTCCAGTCTTCAGTGTCACATGATCCTTCAGAAAAGCCAACTGAAAAGCCAAATGTCAAATAAATGTTTTTGAGCAGCAAATCAGAATATTAGAATGATTTCTGAAGGATCATGTGACTAGTAATGATGCTAAAAATGCAGCTTTAAAATCACTGGAATAAATTACATTTTAAAATATATTCAAAAAAGAAAAGAGTTTCAAATTGTAAAAATATTTCAAAATTATAAATGCAAATAAATGCAGGCTTGGTGAAAAAAAAAAACTTAAAAATCGTACTGTTCAAAAACTTTTGACTGGCAGCGTATATGAAAGAGAAAGATGGCTTGGTACCTTTGTGCACGGGGGCGTAGATTGTCGCCTCCTTACAACCGAAACATCACTGTTGTCTTAAATGTGAAGTTAAGGAGAGACAATCTGAAAGTGTGTATTTAAGCATGGTTGTGTGTGTGCAAGACATTTAAGGATACGTGCAATCGCAGAACACTGAACTGAGTGACGCCTGTGGTGCAGATGCTGGATTCTCAGGTTTTGGCCTCTCGGGCTGTAGTTGTTTCCGATGGACTCAGAGGGACCTCTGTGGTGCCGCAGCTCCTTGTAGGGAACCGCAAGAGTCCGTGAGTGATTTTGCAGGAGGGGAGGGTATTTACTGTTATGGAGATAAATCTGTAACAGAAAGCAAATAAGCAAAAACATCCAGAAAACATGTCATGTAGATCTTGAGACACTTTATATACACACCTCATACAGGTCAGAGGGCTTCTGGGATGCGGGTAGGGGCGGCAGTCTAGGGAACCTCCCAGGACATCCCACATCATGCCTTGAGTTAGCATTCATCTGTGAGAAAGAACATTACAAATCAGAATTTGCCTACTTTTGTCTGCCTAAGTATTTCAATATATCTCTGTACACATTTACAAAATCCTGTCTAGATACACAACACACTGTGATGCCCAGAAATGCTGTCTAGGTAGGCAGCCTACTAGATATTGAGACACCGACGGTTTGTCTTTACAATTTTAAATGTCTTAACTGCCAATACAAAAACAAGTAAAACCTCACTTTTAATTATCTATAAGTGTAATAACTTTAAATAGTGAGGAAAAATAACACTGACATCACTTCTACCCTGGTGAAAAAACCAGCATATGGTGGTAGGTATGTTTTTATGCTGGAATGCTGGTTAGGTAGGTTTTGATGCTGGTTTATGCTGGTCCTTAGCTGGTTTAAGCTGGTCCTTTGCTGGTCATGTTGCTGGTCAAGGACCAGCATAAACCAGCAAAAGACCATCTTAAACCAGCATCAAAACATACCTACCAGCATATGCTGTTTTTTTTACCAGGGTAGTGAATACTAACTACAGTAACGTTCACTCTTTTACCATAACGGATCACTTTTCCTGGTGAAAAAAACAGCATATGCTGGTAGGTATGTTTTGATGCTGGGATGCTGGTTATGTAGGTTTCGTTGCCTGTTTAAGCTGGTCCTTTGCTGGTTTATGCTGGTCCCTTGCTGGTTTTTGCTGGTCATATTGCTGGTCAAGGACCAGCATGAACCAGCAAAGGACCATCTTAAACCAGCATCAAAACCTACCTAACCAGCATCCCAGCATCAAAACATACCTACCAGCATATGCTGGGTTTTTTTACCAGGGTAGTGAATACTAACTACAGTAACGTTCACTCTTTTACCATAACGGATCACTTTCCCTGGTGAAAAAACCAGCATATGCTGGTAGGTATGTTTTGATGCTGGGATGCTGGTTAGGTAGGTTTCGTTGCCTGTTTAAGCTGGTCCTTTGCTGGTTTATGCTGGTCCTTTGCTGGTTTTTGCTGGTCATGTTGCTGGTCAAGGACCAGCATGAACCAGCAAAGGACCAGCTTAAACCAGCATCAAAACTAGCTAACCAGCATATGCTGGTTTTTTCACCAGGGTAGTGAATACTAACTACAGTAACATTCACTCTTTTACCATAACGGATCACTTTCCCTGGTGAAAAAAACAGCATATGCTGGTTAGGTAGGTTTTGATGCTGGTTTAAGCTGGTCCTTTGCTGGTTTATGCTGGTCCTTAGCTGGTTTAAGCTGGTCCTTTGCTGGTTTTTGCTGGTCATGTTGCTGGTCAAGGACTTCACTGTGAATAAGCGATGTCTTTATGCACAATCTGTGAATAAGCGATATTCTTACATTTGTTTTGTTGTATATTGTTTTACTTTGTCCTGCTTTGGTTTTCGTTCAGATTTAGTTTTTATTTACCATGTTTCAACTGATTAAGCTTAATTCAGTTAGATGGCAATATTTCTAATTTTTAAGTAGTTTGTTCTTTTAATATATTATTAGGACCAGCATGAACCAGCAAAGGACCAGCATAAACCAGCATCAAAACATACCTACCAGCATATGCTGTTTTTTTCACCAGGGTTGAGCTTCAGGTAAGGAGTTTTTATTGACATTCGTTAACATACAATGTGTTTACCCTCCAAAACGATTATAAAGTTCTTACCTTCGGTCATTCCTCTTATAATCCGACATTAATTGCGTAGATAAACTGATTATTTAAACAAAACGCCTCACAACCGTTAAACGCGGACGACCCGTTTGCTAATGAACCGAGAGCTGTCACCGGTTGTCAATATGAGTGTTTGTTAACGGCTGTACTTGGTGACAGTCCCGCTAGTGTTTCACTATCGTCAGTAGTTTCACAAAGAGAGTTTGTGAAGCTGTGTCGCGTAAAAATAATATATTACTAGTAAAATATGACGTTTTCTAAAATAATAATGCGTACCTGTAAAGCCATTAAAACAACTGTCAGCAGGTTTCAAATAATAATATACAGTTTTTCACTGTAGTTGTAATACCACATTGTGAGCGCACAGTGTCGCTGTTTCACTAATCGTGAGGGCCTATTCACTGAGTAGTTAAAACACTGATAAAACAATGGTCATTGTTAGTACAAATGTTGAAATTACTTTTTAAATATATTTTGTGAAAAGGCTGACTATTTATAGATTATTAATATTTTGAATTAGTTCATAATATAAAAATATAATATTTTTATATTACTATAAAAAATATATTGCTTTTGTAATTGTTTGTTATTTTTTAAATATTAAAGGTTTTATTTAAATATGTTGTAGTATTTTATTAATATTTGTCTTATATTTTATACATTTTTACAATTATTAATAAATTAATTCATAATAAATACTGCATACATTTAATATATAATTAGTACATTTGTTTTGTTTTTTGATTTTGTTGCTTTGGTTTTTGTTCAGATTTAGTTTTTATTTACCATGCTTCAACTGATTAAGCTTACTTCAGTTAGTTAGCAATATTGACACCAAAAACATTTTTTAAGTAGTTTGTTTTTTATCTTTTTTGTATTTTAAGCTATTGTATTTTAATTTCAATTTCAACTAATTTAATTTTACTTTCAACTAATCAATAATTTCAATTAATGATTTTTTTTTTTGCTTTTGTTATTATTTTTTTTTAATTAAAGGTTTTATTAATATTTTGTAGTATTTTATTCATATTTGTATTTTTTTGCATTTTTAAAATAATAATTAATTAACAATAAATATTGCATATATTTAATTAAAGCATTTGTTTTGATTTTTTGGATTTTGTTGCTTTGGTTTTTGTTCAGATTTAGTTTTTATTTACCATGTTTCAAATAATTTTCAAGTAGTTTGTTTTTTAACTATTATTTGTATTTTAAGCTTAATTTCAACTAACCAAAAATTTATAACCACAAAGTTATTATTTTTTATTTTAATTATTTACTTTCATTTTATTTGTTTTTCTAAATATTTTATACATTTTTAAAATAATAAATTAATTTATAATAAATATTGCATATATTTAATATTTAATTAGGACATTTGTTTTGTTGCATATTGTTTTGCTTTGTCTTGCTTTGGTTTTGGTTCAAATTTAGTTTTTATTTACCATGTTTCAACTGATTAATCTTAATTCAGTTAGTTGCCAATATTTTATATTTTTAAGTAGTTTGTTTTTTCATATATTATTTGTATTTTAAGCTTAATTTCAACTAAACAATAATTTTATCTAATAAAAAATCTGTAAAAAAAAAAAAAATGTATTTATGCACTTCTATTTTTGTATATTTTCTTATGTGCAATTGTGTGCTTTTTTAGTCCCTTTTACATGGTTTATTGTCTGTTATCTGTTGTATAATATTACCTAAAAAAATAAATAAAAACTTTCCAGACCCCTGTGGGAAGTTTGAGTCTCTCCATAATAAAAGTCTCTGTGAGTGGCCTTTCTCCTTGTCCTGATTTAGATCTAATTATAGACATCTACAACCAGCAGAAACACTGCACTTTTTTATAATGCGCTCTTTCACTATATATATATACATTAACACAGGTATATATGTGTGTGCGTACAGGTGAGTGTGTGTTTTTGAGGTCACACTGCTAAACTCTCGAAATAAATAACCACAGAACTGGCAAAGGACCCGAGATGTGGACAGGAGCCATTCATCACCAGACCTTTACAGGGCAATCACCTATAGTAAAGTCTGCATTATTTAAGAGGGCGAAATAGAGGTAAACCCTACCGTCCTGTCCGATATTCCAGTTTCTGTCCCGTCAGCAGTTATTCTGTATTCCACACCTTAATCAGATGCATTAGCTAGAAAAGACTTGTGCATAAAGACATCGCTTATTCACAGATTTCTTTACGTACTTTCACTACCACACAAGGTCATCAGTAGAAGCGATCAGACACTAGTGAGTAATCCAGCACACATAGATCAACTAACTCAAGCGCTGTCAGCATCAAATAAACATGACTTCTGTGTTTACTGCTTTCAAACGTCTAAACAAGAACACAGTCAAGCTGCACAACTAGATTACACCACGAGACTGGACTAGATTACACCACAGATTACACTGGATCACAAATGCCTATCAAGACGACAACCAGTCTGACATTTAAGAACAGTAGGAATTCAGTCAGTAGGAATTACACTAGCGCTCAAAAATTCAGAATAATTAGGGTTTTTAAATGTTTTTGAAAGAAGTCTCTTCTGCTCACCGAGGCTGCGTTTATTTATTGAAATACAGTAAAAACTGTGAAATATTATTACAATTTAAAATAACTGTTTTCTATGTGAATATATTTTAAAGCGTAATTTATTTCTGTGATGCAAAGCTGAATTTTCAGCATCATTACTCCAGTCTTCAGTGCCTTCAGAAATCATTCTAATATGCTGATTTGCTGCTCAAGAAACATTTCTTCTTATTATAGAGACTTCTTTTCAAAATATGTTACCTACCCCAAGCTTTTGAACAATATGGTGTACATGCAATAAAGTAAAGTAATACAATAATGCATGGTATGAAAACATGAAAAGCGGATGCATTAAAAGTAGAAATTCTGGGTGCAAAATAACATTCAGCAAATCTTTAAAGTCAAACATGAAAGCATCTGCAACCCATTTGAAAGGGATTTAAAAGTGAAAGGATATGCAAGAGAAAAAATGTAGTTCAGGACTTCACATTTTGGCAATTGATTGGATGGTGCAATGTGGAGTTGAAAAATAAAAGGGATTTAATAGACAACGGAAAGATACGAAGATTTTTTGCTTTAGAATAACGTGCAGCAAGTAACTGTGCACAATAAGACCAGCAACATGCAAGAAAGGGTTCATTTTTGGACTGTATTGACCTATAAAACTGTCGTTTTACATTCTCACAGTCATCACAGCTCACATAGATGTTATATCACATCCCAGCTAAACCCAGATTTCCGTATATAACCTGTTAAAACGTAATATTTTGTGCATGGAACTTGATAACACATCAGTTCTGGAAATAGAAGTGGTTATGAGTGGGAGAGACTGAGCAAGAGAGAGAAAGAGAGAGAGAGAAAGCATGTAATTAGATGACTAAAGACTTAATTGTCTTTCATCTATAAAGACATTTAGAACACTCTGCTGTTCCAGCATGCAAATACAAGAAGACACATTCCCTCGCTCGCGCTCTCCTCTCTTTTCATGAAGTCAGCGAATCAGACACTCATTGTAAGCGTGATACGCTAATAGCTTTAACTGATTTTATAACTGCTTTCTCTGGACAGATCCCTCCGGGGGTGTTACACCAGCTCAGGCTATACATCTGCATTTTTCTGTGCATTTGAGTGATATTCAGACTTTAATTGCTTTATTAAAGCGGTACACCTTCATCCCAAACATGTCTAATCTCAGAACTGGAAGTTCACAATTTTGTTAAAGTTTCTGAGATTCTGTCATCATTTGCTCACCCTCATGTTGTTCCAAACCCATTACTTTCTTGTTTTATCTGTGGAACATAAAACAAGATGTTTTAAAAAATGTTCATGCTGCTCTTTAATATGCACTAAAAGTCACTGTCAAGCTCCAAAACAGCAACACAAATCTTGTTTCAAAGAAGATAGACAGTCAGAGTTTAAGTTAAGGTTAAGATTTTTATTTAACATTTGGGAAGACCATATGCAAAAGGAAGTCTTCTTTCTTTCTTCTTAACCTGGTATCACATGTGTTTTACTACAAAAAACAAAAACAAAACATGGTTACTTTTACAATAATAAAACCATGGTCATTTTTTAAAGGGATTTGTATCTGTATACTTTCTTTTTTCTTTGTTTTATTTTTGTAACTCCACTGTCTTGCTAGTTTTTTGTTTTGTACTGTTTAATTAAAAAAAAAAAAAAAAAAAAATCTGAAATAGAAAAAAGATTTGCAGTTCGGGCTCTGAAAATCTGTATCAAATTATTTGTGAATGCGCACCTTAGTCCCAATCTGAATCAAATGATTCAGAAGCGAACACCAAAGTCACGATTTGAATCAAATGATTAGCAAACCCGCACCGAAGTCCCGATCTGAATCAAATGATTAGCGCTCTGAAGTTCCAATCTGTATCAAACGATTTGCGAACTTGTACCGAAGTTCAGATCTGAATCAAAAGTTTTTTGAATCTTTGCCGAAGACCTAATCTGAATCAACTGATTTGCGCTCTGAATTCCCAGTCTGAATCAAATGATTCGCAAACTGACACCGAAGTCCCGATCTGAATCAAATTATTAGCAAACTCGTACTGAAGTCCCGATCTGAATCAAATGATTCCCGCTCTGAAGTTCAGATCTGAATAAAAAGATTTGCAAACCCGCACCAAAGTCCCAATCTGAATCATATTATTTGTCCTCCGAAGTGAAACTAAACATATACACGAACGCGCTCTGAAGTTCCGACCTAAAATAAAATGATTCTCAATACACGCTCCGGATCTGTCCGGATCTGATTTGCGCTCTGAAGTTCCAATCTGTATCAAATAATTGCAAACTGACACCGAAGTGCCGATCTGAATCAAATGATTCATGCTCTGAAGTTCCAATCTGTATCAAATGATTCATGAACTAGCACCAAAGTCCCATTCTGAATCAAATGATTCCCACTCCGAAGTTCAGATCTGAATTAAAAGATTTGCGAACCCGCTCCGAAGTCCCATTCTGAATCAAATTATTTGCAAACCGACACCGAAGTACCGATCTGAATCAAATTATTCACGCTCTGAAGTTCCGATCTGATTTAGATTAGTAGCGAACCAGTACTGAAGTCCCAATCTGAATCAAATGATTCCTGCTCCGAAGTTCAGATCTGAATCAAAAGATTTGCAAACCCACTTCACTCCAGTCCCAGTCTGAATCAAATGATTCGCGCTCTGACGTTCCGTTCTGAATCAAATGATTAGTGAACCCACACCAAAGTCCCAATCTGAATCATATGATTTGTGCTCCAAAGTGAATCTAAATATTCATGAACCTGCTCCGAAGTTCCGATCTAAATCAAATGATTCTCAATACTCACTCCGAAGTTCTGATTTGAATCAAATGATTTGTACTCCGAAGTTCCAATCTAAATCGAATGATAATGATTTCCAAACCATCTCAGATCTGTTTCACCCGTCACTGTACATGCTTTTTAAAATCATTACAAGTGATGTTGAAATTCGAAAATGGATCTTTTTATCAGGGTTTTGCTAGTGAATCACTTGAACTAAATGATCAAAGTCATGAGTTTGAATCAGTCAGTTCCAGCATAAATGACACACTTAATTGATTCAGTTTTTCTGTTCCTCTACTCTTCGCGTCTTCAGCCATGTTTACACTGTTATTACTACTACACATATAGGCTATTTAATTGTTTGATCAAAATTATTGCTAGGGGCAATTTAGCAGTCAGACCATGTGACACTGAGAACTAGAGTAATAATGCTGAAAACTCACGTTTGATCAAAGAAATAAATTACATTTTAAAATACATTCAAATAGAAAGCAGCTGTTAAATTATTCAACACAATTACTGTACTTTTTTGGCTTAAAAATGCAGTCTTGATGCGCATAAGATTCCTCTTTCAAAGATATTTAAAAGTAGTAGGCTACAATCTAAAAATGTTGAACAGAAGTGCATTTATTGGTAAGTAGTTTGAGAATGTGTCTTAATGGAGAACCTGAATGTGGTTTTTACTTCCGCTACCATATGAGTCTTGCTTCAGATGTAGAGGTCCAGAGTTCAAATCCAGACAAGCCCCCAATTACGGTCCACTTGAGCTCAGTGGTGCAGGGGACGCAAAGAGTGAAACGAGCGCTAGTTTCACACAGACTTTAGGTCAGAACAGCCACATTCACGAGTAACTTGATAATGACATGAAATATTAACACACCCACATCCCCCGTCCCCCCAACACACACACATTGAATATTAATGCAGCATCCTTTTCTTGCAGATTGGATGTAAACATGCATGTCGTGTATGACACATGATCGTCACTGCCGAGACGTGACGCTTTTCTTCAAGGAGTTGAAACTGTCGTCTCTATCTGTCTCTCTGTCTCTCTCTCAGAGATCACTCGTGGTAGCTGTGTGAATTTAAGTAGCAATACACGGTAAGTGCTTTCCGTTAATTACGGCAGCGTGTGTGTGAGTGTGTGTGTGTACGAGCGATGGAAAACTCATTAATGGGGCGGTTAATATTTGATGTGGGTTCTGGCGGTTTGGTTTACGGGCTGAGTGGGTCGTAGCGGTGATGAGGAGGGTGAGAAAGGGATGCCGTCGCCGTGGTCGCCCAGTGAAAGTGAGAGAGGGGTGAAACAGAGGAGATGATCAGAGGAGCAGCAGTTTCATTAAGAGAGAAATGGAAAAACGCCTCTGAGGCCAGATACCTCCACGTGTGTGTGTGTGTGTGTGAGGGAGAGGACAAGTGTGTGTGTTTGTTTTATGCAAAATCAATTTAACTTTACAAAATTATTTTTTGTTTCGTGTATCAATACACAATTTGTAATACAATTATTTCAGGTTAATGTTTAATATAAAATCACATTTGCCGTTCAAACGTTTGTGGTCAGAAAGATGTTTTCAAAAGAAGTCTCTTCTGCTAAACACAGCTGCATTTTTTGCTTAAAAAATACTGTAAAAACAATAATATTGTGAAATATTATTACAATTTAAAATAACTGCTTTCTATTTGAATATATTTTAAAATATAATTTATTTCTGGGATACAAAGCTGAATTTTCAGCATCATTACTCCAGATGATCCTTCAGAAATCATTCTAATATGCTGATTTGCTGCTTAAGAAATATTTATGATTATTATCAATGTTGAAAACACTTGTTCTGCTTCATATTTTTTCCATTTTATGGAAACTGTGATACATTAATCTTTTTAGTATTCTTTGATGTATAAAGTTCAAAAGAATAACATTCATTTCAAACAGAAGTCTTTTGTAACATAAACGTCTTAACTGTCACTTTCAGTCAATTTAATGCATCCTTGCTGAATAAAAGTATTAATTTCTTATGATTTCTCATTTGTAAATATGGTATTTCTCAAAGTACATTTGAGTGACAAGTACAGTTGAAGTCAAAAGTTTAAAGTTGTTAATTATTTTACCAAAATAAGAGGGATCATACAAAATGCATGCTATTTTTTATTTAGTACTGACCTGAATAAGATATTTCACATTAGAGATGTTTACATATAGTCCACAACAGAAAACAATAGTTGAATTTATAAAAATGACCCCATTTAAAGGTTTACTTACACTTGAATCCTAATACTGTGTTGTTACCTGAATGATCCACAGCTTTTGTTTTTTTGTTTAGTGATAGTTGTTCACGAGTCCCTTGTTTGTCCTGAACAGTTAAACTGCTGCCCACTGTTTCAACTGCCAACAAATTCTTTGGTTTTTCAGCATTTTCAGTATTTGAACCCTTTTCAGCAATGACTGTATGATTTGAGATCCATCTTTTCACACTGAGGACAACTGAGGGACTCATATGCAACTATTGCAGAAGGTTCAAACGCTCACTGATGCTTCAGAAGGAAACACAATGCATTAAGAGCCGGGGGGTGAAAACTTTTGAACAGAATGGAAAGGTGAACATTTTTCTTATTTTGCCTAAATATCGTCTTTTTTTAATTTAGTACAGAATATATGTACGTTTCCCAGAAGACAAAATAAGTAAAATTTACCCTGATCTTTAAATTCCAAAAGTTTTCACCCCCAGCTCTCAATGCATCGTTTTTGTTTATATAATTGTTGATAACCTTCTGTAATAGTTGCATATGAGTCCCTCAGTTGTCCTCAGTGTGAATATATGAATCTAAAAATCATACAGAAGAACAGCAGGCAGTTTTAACTGTTCAGGACAAACAAGGGACTCATGAACAACTATCACTAAACAAAAACAAATAAAAAAAAAAAAAAAAACAGTATTGAGAATCAAGCATATGTAAACATTTAAACAGGGTCATTTTTATAAATTCAACTATTATTTTCTCTTGTGGACTACGTGTAAATGTCTTTTATGTGAAATTCGGCGCATGTTAAAATCTGCAAAATGTTGATTATTTTACCAAAATAAGAGGGATCATACAAAATGCATGTTATTTTTTATTTAGTTCTGAATAAGGTATTTCAAATACCTTGGTCATTTTGCAGATTCTGCAAGGTATATGTAAACTTTTGAGCTCAACTGTAGTAATCAGCCCTATGATGTATCATAAGCACTTTTGTCTCTGTCTCTGTTCTTTTTCCAAATAACATTAACTACATCCAAATTGGATTTGTTAATTAAAGTTTCTCTCTCCCAGAAGAAATCCCACAAGCCCTGGCATTTCTGCTCATTAGTTTCGCTCCTGAAACAGACACTCGTTCCATTCAGGCAAAGGCCAGGAGGTCACTGCAGTCATTAATGCTAAAAGAAAACGGAAAGGTCTCCTTACGCAGAGCGTGACCTCTGACGGCGGGCCGTCCCGTCCCCACGCAGCCTGAAATCCAAGAATCGCTCAGCCCTTGACCTTGTACAACACTCTCACCGTCACACACACACACACTTTAAGAGCTGTCAACCCTGTAAAACTCTACATTGATAATAAAAGAGTGCGAGAGAGAAATAGAGAGAGAGATAAAGGTCTTTAAAAGCTCGCAGCGCTCCCGCTTTCCTCTCGGGAACGACAGGCCTAATGCGGGATGACTGCACTCTTTCTGTAAAGGAACGACAGACACACAGAATGAAAAGAAGAACCGTCTGACGCTGAGCCGTAGTGACTTGTGTAAAAGACGGACTGAAAAAGCAATGAAAAGAAGAAATGACGTAATGAGAAATTGTATGACCTGAAAAGCATAATACAGTTACATGTTTGTAGAGAAGCTAATAAAGCTTAAAGGTTAGCCTTGAGATCACAGTGTACTATTAAAACCTAAAATAAACATTTTGTCAAAATACACATTGAAAACGTTCACTTTTATTACAATTCATACGCGCCTTTATATATAAATATGCTTGCCAAAGATTCATCTGTTTGGTCCATTGGTTTTTGTACCTCAATTTAAACACATTTATATTTTTTAACTAATATTTATATCTGCCCCAATGTACATTTACAATTTTTTTTTTTATATTTATAGCTTTAATTTATTTATATTTTACTTTTAATAATTATTGTAATTATTTTTGTACCTCAGCTTCAACACATTTATATTTTTCTTTAGGTTTTTTGACTAATAATTATATTTTGATTCATTACAGTCTTATTTCAACTGACAAAAACAACTTTTAACCATTTCAATTTTAGTTTTAACAATAACGACACAATTTATGCCACAATAATGCCAGTGACATGCATTGTAATGGCCAAAGATGTAAGAAGATTTAAACTGAGTAACAATTCAAAGACATATGATAAAAAATAAAATAAAAATAGGCCTATATTATTTAAAAAAGGTGAAAAATTCTTTGGAAATCTCCCACACCAATGTGCTGTTTCAATAGAAAAACCAGTCAACACAGCAAAGAAAACTTAAATTTCTTTTTTAATGGGTGGAAAGTACAAAAAACACTTGCCTGTGCATGTCCTGTGTCCTATGGATGTGATGTAACTCTCCATAAAGCTGTATTTTATGGAGCAAAACTCCATTCACAGGAATAACATCAGTAATGCATGACCAGAAGTTCCTCCACCTAGAAAATTAGGACAATTTAGAAGCTTGACAGCTCAAATAACACACATTTATACTGAAAAAACTGTTTGAACAGAACTTCAAGATTCACATTTCTGCTTTTAAACCCCTTAACTGCTCTTAATTGCAAATAGTATTCAACTCAAGATATTTCTTTAATAGTAAGTATATGTAACGTGTGCAGAACTGTGCATGTATGTATTGTGCGTGTTTGTGTTGGAGCATCAGCTGTGTGTCTGTGGGTGGAGCAGCTGTCATTCATTCCCCTGGTGAAGGTGGTTCAGACGTGTAACCATGGTGATCGTCATCCAGTCTGCAGCGATTCAGAGGCGTTTTGATCTGACGCTCATGAAGTAATAACTTCAAACACGCTGATGGGTTACAGCAGGTCACGCTACGCAGCCAGACACAAACAGGCCCATTCAAATATTATATACAGATCAGGAAATCACATGCGTCAGGTCTAGACAAACTCTTCTCCTCCACTGCTTTTGTGCTTTAAGGCAGATAGCATCAAATATAACAAATATACTTACTAACTTTTAAATGGGAGAAATTAATAGAAGAAATAGAAATCAGAGAAAGTGTTTTATATTACAGTTAAAGTAGAAAGAATAGAAATGAGCTCTATGAGATCTGTATCATATTTTCAGGAATTCATAAACTTGATCAGTAAGGCTCTATTTGTTAACATTAGTTAGCTACTTTATTCAACAGCAACTGGTGAAGAAAAATACTAAAGATAAAACTACTTATAATTTTAATTTCAGCATCTACAAGTACATTTTTAAAATCCATAGTTGTATCTGTAAACATCATTTAAAGAAATTGGCTATAATGAACTAACAAGCTGTATTTTATAATAAATAAAAAAGGTAATTGCGACTTTTTATTTCACAATTCTGACTTTTTTCTTGCAATTGTGAGTTTATATCTCACGAATCTGATATTTTCTTGCAACTGCATCTTTACATCAAGCAATTTTGACTTTATAGCATGCAATTGCAACTTTATATCACAAAATTTTTATCAATTATTTTTTGTCGGGTTTTTATATTTTAGGCTTTTAAATTGATATTTATATTTTGATTCATTACAGCTTCATTTCAGTTGACAAAACCAATTTTTAGTTTTGTGCCACAGTGGCAGTGAGATGCACTGTAATGGCCAAAGATGTACATCACATTTAAATAAAAAATTGACTGTGACTGCGACTTTTTATTTCACAATTGAAACTGACTTTTTTCTTGCAATTGTGAGTTTATATCTCACAAATCTGATATTTTTCTTGCAACTGCAACTTTATATCAAGCAATTTTAACTTTATAACATGCAATTGCGACTTTATATCACAAAATTCACAAAACATTCCAAAAAAGATTCCATCAGATTCCAAAAATTCAGTATTTGTAATTACATTATATTACATTTTAAAATGCTAATAATCATATTACAGTTACTTTTTAATGGATTACAAGTCCTCCTGAAATTTGAAGTTGATATTTCAAAAATTCAGCAATACATTCACATGTTTTCTGATGTCGGTTAATGATTATTTTGATAAGATTTAATTAATTATTAGCTTTCCATCAACTCATAAATCCTTCAGTACATTACATAAACCTCTGCAAATCTGATTTTTTTTTTTTTGCAACTGCAACTTTATATCAAGCAATTTTAACTTTATAACATGCAATTGCGACTTTATATCACAAAACATTCCAAAAAAGATTCCATCAGATTCCAAAAATTCAGTATTTGTAATTAGATTATATTACATTTTAAAATGCTAATAATCAGATTACAGTTACTTTGTAATGAATTACAAGTCCTCCTGAGATTTGAAGTTAATATTTCAAAAATTCAGCAATACATTCACGTGTTTTCTGATGTCGGTTAATGATTATTTTGATGTGCAGGTAAAAGTATTTTATTTTATTTAAAACAAAATGTACTATATATTTTTAATACAGATATAAAAACTAATTTTTACATTTTTAAGATTTAATTAATTATTAGCTTTCCATCAACTCATAAATCCTTCAGTACATTACATAAACCTCTGCAAATCTGATATTTTTCTTGCAACTGCAACTTTATATCAAGCTATTTTATAATTTATTTACTAAATCTATAACCCCATTTTAATTAATGTTAGGTCAAAAGTAATCTAAAAGTAATTCAAAAATAGTCAGAATACATTACCTAAAACAAGTAATCTAGATTACATTACTGACTACAATTTTCATCTTGTAATCAGTAACAGACTACGATGCGACTACGAAGTAATCTACCCAGCACTGGAGGAAAACGGGCTTTCATATTTTACTTAACCAATGTTAACAAAGATTAATAAATACTGTAACAAATGTATTGCTCACTGTCAAATGTTAACTAATAGCACTTTTTTTGTAAAGTGTTACTGCCTGATCTTATAATGCTCTTCTCCACACTTTGCCATTTTGTCAGTTGAACCACATAACAAGCCATCATTATTTTTTAATATCAGGCCATATGCTGTGAAAAACCCAAACATGCAAACAAGCAGACATGAAACAAATTCGTCAAGAAACAAGAGAGGAAATATATGAACTTTTTCAAAATTAACAAGGCTGTGTGTTTAAACTAAAGCATTCTGAGGAAAAAGTGTTCATTATCCAGTCTATGGCTCCAAAGATGTTTCAGTTCATGAAAATGAAGTTGTTTTTCTGTGTTTCCATGTTATGACACATGAACTATGCGGAGATGACTTCAGGGCCTTGTTTATTTATTGATGAACTCTTATAAGAGGCATATCTCTGTCTGTCTGGAGAGATTGAGAAGGTCTGACAGTAAAGGTGCTCTATCTGAAGTCTGCTCATCTCTCCAAACTTTCAGATTTATGCTTTATGACAAGGTAAAGGACGAAGCGACGGGTCAGTGTGTGTGTGTGTTAGTCCTGTCAGGGCCGGTTTTGTTTATTTGTGTTGCTTTCTGAGATGACAGTGTCCTGCGAGATGTCAGACAGTTATCCGGAGGTATAAGTGTGTGTGAGGGTGTTATAGCGTCATCTCAAAGATACATACAGCAGCATAAAGAACAAACGTGGGTCTAACACACTGTGCTATTTTTTAGAATTACAGTTCATCAAGGTATTATTTGATTTATGCTGATCTTTAAAGTAATAAATAAATGTTTAAACTGAGTGTATATCTATGCGAAAGTAAAACATACAATGGGGACGAAGTGGGGATTTTTCACAGTGAGGAGATTAAGATGAAGGGAAAAAGATTGTACAAGAGTTTCCTTCTCACATTTTTACCGCAACAGGTGAGTCACTTCACAAAACCCGCACTGCAGTAACAATCTGCTGTTTTTTTCTCTGCTTCTTTTCTCAGCTGAACAGACTCTATTCCTGTAACGACTTACACACTCCTCACACTCACCCAAAATATCAGCAGCAGCGCACCTGGAAACCTCTGGAACCTCCACCTGTCCTCATCCTGTAACAGCAGCAATGTCATGTGACTCCTCCCACAGCACTGCACACACAATGAGGATGGCCTAGTGAAAAATAAATACACTAAAATGTATTTGAAGTACATGTATTTCATTATAAGTATAGTACAAATACATTTACATATTATTTATTTAATAGAAATACCATGCAAATTAACATTTAGTATACTAAAGTGGTATATTTAAAGTCTGGTAAATTGGAACAACTAATTTTGTACTTAATGCACTTTAATTGTGCAGAAGTTGAGCTGAAGTCCAACTAAAGATATACTGAAGTATATCTGATTGAGCTAAAATGGAACTTTTGCATGTAAACTTTAGGTACACTTTAAATATTTTGCAATTTAAAAACCGATAATATTTAAAGATCATACAATCCTTATCAATAGTGACATTAAAACATTTACAGGCTATATAAAATATAAATATTTTATATATAAAATATAAGGCTTAATATTTAAAAAAAAGTGCATTGTGCACAAATAGCACTGAGTCCTGCAGCCTCCAGTTTAATTACAATGTTTATATCAGTTTCAAACGATATGTCAGTAATTATATTAATAGACTTGAACTACACTTAGTATAAAATAAACGCATTTTAAATGTATTACTTTTTTACTAGGGTGTATAGGCCATAGGCTTCTATAAAGATTATTCTATATTTTAAATTTATGTTATTATGAATCATTTTTACATTTGAAGATGTCCCTTGATGTCCAAAAATATATTTTTGGCAAATTTAGCTCACTTCTGGAGACAACCAAATGCTCAAACTAGAGATAACTACTGTAAATATATACCCATAAACATTAGACAAATATTAATACTTTTATCCATTGAAATATACTACTTTTGAACATTTTATTAAAGATGATCAAGAACATCAAGATTTATATTAATAGTAATATTTGACATCATAGTAATCAGAAAAACAGAGTTCATTCTCTTTATGCAAAATATTGTTTCCCCCCCTTTTTTACTCGCTGTTGATTTTGCTGTATGTAAAAGTTGTATTAAAAATGATAAAGAGGATTAAATATTAATATGATACTAATATTTGATAAATATTAATATTTATCTAATTAGTATGAATGTACTGCCTGTAAATGTTTTGTTAGATTATTCAAAATATAAAATATTAATATTTGAAAAAAAAAAAATCTATCTATCTATCTATCTATCTATCTATATATTTATTTATTTTTTTATTTTTTTTTAATTTTTGTTAAATATACAACATGTAAAAAAAACAAATAATAATATAATTTGTCAAATATTTATATTTTTGTTTTATAACTTAAATATACAACCTGTGAAAGTTTTTTTTTTTAAGTTAATCAAAAATATCCCTGGACCACAATATTACAGAAGATTTGTAGCAATAGCCAAAAATACATTTCATGGGTCAAAATATTTTTTTTATTTTTTATTTTTCTTTTATGCCAATTAGATTAGGATATTAAGTAAAGATCATGTTCCATAAAGATATTTTGTAAATTTCCTACTGTAAATATATCAAAATTAATTATTGATTAGTAATATGCATTGCTAAGAACTTCATTTGGACAACTTTAAAGGTGATTTTCCCAGTATTTAGATTTTTTTGGCACTCTCTCTCTCTTCAAATAGTTGTATTTCATTCAGGGTCGCATTTGACAAATATTATGAATTTATTAAACACACTACTAATTAATGTGTTTTGTTAAAGATGATTAAGCATTTAATAGGTCATTCACAGTTATATATTTTTGTAAAGAAAAATTTTTTTATTTTCTGTGTTGTTTACCTGTGTAAAACTTGCTGCCACAATAGTGTGTTAAATATGTTTTTCAGAGTGTTACTGTATTTTTAACAGGTTTCTATGTGTTTTTTTCCTGTGTGGAGTGAAAAGAGTCCTGCAGCCTCCAGTCTTGGTGGATCTTTGTGTAAAGCATTATTCATAGTCATGTGAAAACACTGCAGGATGAATTACATGAGAATGTTATATACTCACTGTTAGAGGTTTGATCATGAGACAGAGAGAGAGAGAAAGAGAGATGCAGGCACCCAGGGAAAGGCCTACTTTTCTGCCCATAGACACACTGATTAAAATAACCCAAAACCAGCAGGGGCGAAACACAAGGATGAGCAAACAGAACCGTCCTGCATGTGCATTGCTATGTGTGTGTGTGTGTGTGTGTGTGTGTGTGTATGTGTGACACCTGGGCATCAACCAGGGACATGTACGAAGTGAGGCAGGTGTGTGTGTGTGTGTGTGTGTGTGATGTGTCCAGGCTGTATTTCGGGGCTTTCTAAAAACGGGCAGCTTCATAACGGGCCCTACAGTCATGTGAAACAGCAGAACCGTGTTTAACCCTGCAGTCAATGTGCTGAAATGCTCAAGAAAACTTTTCCTGTTTGTTTTTGCAGAGCTGTCAGACTCAAGTTTGTCCTGTTTTCTGATCAGTTGTTTTCAGACAGGCTAAATTTCTCTCTTTCACACACACACACACACACACACAAAATACATCAAAAGGGGAAAAAACACCATTTTGAACCATTTTCTTCATGCCAATTAAGCAAATTTTGGCATTATAATTAATCCTGACATTTATTGTATTATTTCACAAATTTCAAAATTTTCTTTACTCAAAACATTATTTCTTTTTATAAAATTCAATTTTTTCATACAAAAAAGCTAAGCCTGTTTTGGACCATTACATTTTTTAACATTATTTTCATGACAATTAAGTAAATTGTTTGTGCACAATTAAAATAATTATAATAAATTACTTAGAGGTCATAAAAATTCATAATGCAAGACATAATGATCCTAAAAAGTTCATTTTCTATATGCAAAATCTTGTTTCTTTTTTTCCCTGTTGATTCTACTGTGAAAAATATACATATTTGTATGCAAAAAATTGAGCATATTTTTGGAGGATTACATTATTAATGAATTTTACATTCATTAATGTAATAAAAATAATAATGTTATAATGCAAGACATCATAGTAATCATAAAAACAGAGTTAGTTTTCTTTATGCAAAATATTGTTTCCCGCTTTTATTCTCCCCGTTAATTTTAAGGTGAAATAAGAAATTATATTTGCATATAGAAAATTAAGCAAATTTTTGGACCATTATTGTTTTTGTTTTTAAAATATTATATATATATATTATATTATATATATTTTCATGGCAATCAAGTACTTTCACAATTAAAATAATTTTACTGTCATGAAAATAATGTCACAATGAAAGTCATTAGTGTCCTAAAAATATATTTTTTAATGCATTTTTTAAATAAGACTTTACAGTCATGAAAACATTCACAGTGCAATGATTCAAAAAGATGTTAAAAAAAACTTTATCTTATGCAAAATACTTTTTATATTATTTGTTCACACAATAAGAAGTGATTTAAAACAGATCTGCTCTAGTCATTTACGTAAGATGATCTTTCAAAATCATTCGCACTCACACACACACAAGTGTCCTTGTAACCTTATCCGAACTTTTCTAATTACATTACCCTACAACTAATTGATATTCTCTCCTTTAGAGATGTGTGTGTGTGTGTGTGTGTGTGTGTGTGTGTTAATTCACTAATTCTTTTCAGATATCTGTTACTCATTTGTAATCTTGATGCTATTGTAAGTTATTGGCTGCAGTCTGACATGATGGCTGATACACACACACACACAGGACCTCCACAGGGCTGCTGATGGGAGCGTCACCCCCGCGAGGGATCGTCCGATCACTGACACCCGTGATCAAACCCCACACAGCCCACCTTCTGAGGTATTCATGACAGAAATCTGATGTGACCTCAGGTGACCTTACATAACCACAACCATAACAGGCTTAGCTAACAACACAAAATACACAAATACTGGCTTCTATTCATCAAAGAACAGAAAAAAAGGCATCACCGTTTCCACAGAAATACTGGACGGCATAGTTTAACACTGATAATAATCAGAAATGTTTCTTGAGCAGCAAATCAGAAAATTAGAATGATTTCTGAAGAATCATGTGACACTAAAGACTGGAGTAATGATGCTGAAAATTCAGCTTTGATCACAGGAATAAATTTCATTTTACTACATATTCACATAGAATGCAGTTATTTTAAATTGCAATATTTTTCACAATTTTCTGTATTTTTAATCAAATAAATGCAGCCTTGGTGAACCTAAATCTTTCCGACATCAGTTGTGCACTACGGCTACAGAGAACATAAGAGTGTAATGTACAGTCGGACAGATCCTTCTCATAATGAAGCTTTTAAATTAAAAAATTAAGATTTTATTTCTGGCCATGTATGAAGCAGTATCCATGACAACGAGACTGTGGATCAGTAAAGAGAGGAGCAGTGTGTTGGTGTGATGCGTTTAAGTGTGTCCATGAGAGAAAAACTGCTGGTCATCACACGTTAACTGCTTCTGTCACTAGTCAGTGCTCTTAAACTCACATCTAAACACATTTACAAGAACTTTGCACTGTTGCACTTGGTATCCAACCACAAATTCTTGAAAAAACAACAGTGTTACTCAGCCAGTAGGTTCCACCTACGACTTCTCTGTTTTGGGTGATTTCAGAAGCCCATCTCGCCCGACAGTGACCCGTGCAGAGGTTCAGTGCTTGTTGAAAAGTGCAAGCCGTGCTGTGCCGTGATGGATAAGCACTGAATTAGTCCGGGTAAATCCATGTGCACTGATGGGAACAAAGAGGGAATGAGGGGTCCGGACACGGAGCGGAAACACTGCATTACGGCAAAGCCTGGGAGAATGAAGCTGATGCAACAGCCCAGATATGACCAGCACACACACACACACACACTCACACTAAACACACTTTACAGCCCAACACATCAATTTATCAACACAGTGTTACTCATGCCATATGCATACATTTACCGTGGTATACTACTGCATTACACTATACAGTTGAGGTCAAAAGTTGCAAAATGTTACCAAAATTTTACCAAAGTAAGAGGAATTATACAAAATGCATGTTATTTATTATTTAGTACTGACCTGAATAAGATATTTCACATAAAAGATGTTTACATATAGTTCATAAGGGAAAATAATAGCTGATTTTATTACAATTTTTGTTTAGTGATAGTTGTTCATGAGTCCCTCGTTTGTCCTGAACAGTTAAACTGCCCGCTATTCTTCAGAAAAATCCTTCAGGTCACACAAATTCTTCGGTTTCTCAGCATTTTTGTGTATTTGAACCCTTTCCAACAGTGACTGTATGATTTTGAGATCCATCTTTTCACACTGAGGATAACCAAGGGACTCATATACAACTATTACAGAAGGTTCAAACACTCACTGATGCACCAGAAGAAAAAATTATGCATTAAGCATGGGGGTGAAAACTTTTGGAATTTGAAGATCAGGGTAAATTTGACTTATTTTATCTTAAGGAAAACATATACATATCTTCTGTAGCTTCTTAAGGGCAGTACTAAATGAAAAAATATGATATTTAGGCAGAATAAGAAAACACGCCTACACACATCTTCATTCTGTTTAAAAGTTTTAACCCCCACTCTTATTTTGATAAAATAATTAACATTTAGCAAATTCTGCAAGGTGTATGTAAACGTTTGACCTCAACTGTATACACACACACACACACACACACACACTAAACCTACTGTACCAAGATATTTATTTGTAATTTTAAAGAATACTATAGTACATTTTGCTAGTGTGATATTATGTAACATTCCAAACATTCTAAGCAGCAACTTTTTATGTATTGTTATATTTATAAAAACAAAAACAGGTGGGTAAATCCTGAGTCTAGATTCTCAGAATAAAGAAAAATAGAAATTATATTTTGTATTAACAAAAAATTTTTTTATACATAAATAAAACTATATCTACACTTAAAACTATAGCACAGTATTTTTATTATGTATTAAATCAAATGCTACAGTACCAAGTAGCATGTTAAATATTATATTGTTAATATTTTTAGTTAATAATAAATACACTATGTTTAAAAGTTTGGAGTTGGTAAGATTTTTAAATATTTTGAAAGAAATCTCTTCTGCTCACCAAGGCTGCTTTTATTTGATCAAAATACTGTAAAAACAGGAATATTGTGAAATATTGTTACAATTTAATATAACTGTTTTCTATGTGTGTGTGTGTGTGTATATATATATATATATATATATATATATATATATATATATATATATATATATATATATATATATATATATATATATATATATATATTTTTTTTTTTTTTTTTTTTTTTTCATTAAAAAACAATTTATGAACTGAATATTCTGTTTTCCGTGTGTTTGAGTATTTTAAAAACATTTCATAATTATGCTATTATACTGCAGATATTCAATGAACAGACTGAACAGTTGAACAATGAACAGTTACATCATCATCATCTCTCTCTCTCTTTCTCTCTGTCTGTGTGTGAATGGTGGACGTCCAGAACTGCCTGAAGTTAGACCTTCTTGTCACTCCACCATATGTCTCAGCTAGTCGGCATATGCCTGACCAACCCATTTACCAAACATACACACACACACAGAGACCTGCTGCGTTATGTGTGTTTCATGCTGTATGTCCATTCAAACCACTTTAAATTAATTGTTCAACCCCCCGCCCCAAATCTGTTTTTAAAGACCTGTTGTACAGCTTATGCCATACAATAATAGTAACTACACCTGCCAAGCTACAAGAAAGATAAAAATGTATTTAAAAAAAACAGTCTGAAATAATATGCTTATTTAACTAATGGCAAATCATGTTGTTCAATTGCTACACAAAAGAAACAATGTTTTATTGGTGTTATTTGGCTTTTAGCTTAACAAACATGGTCTTATGTGACTGTATGGAATTTATGTTATGGCATGGTAATTATTATAATTTTTTAAATAAACAAAGAAAACAGAACATTCAGATCATAGGTTATTTTTTAATTATTAAATAAATAAATAAATATATATACATTTTTATTAGCATTTTTGTTATCTTGGTTATAGGTTTATATTAAAATGTTGATTTGTTTTCGTATTCCTCTTTTTATCTCTCTTTGTTGAAAAGCATCAATAAAAAGAGCTAAATTAAAATATTTTAGGTTTGAAGTCCACAGAAAATAAAGTCAAAATGGAAGTTAAACAGCAAGTAACTGAATTAAACGTAATTTTAAGCAAAAAGACTGGCATTGTATTTTCTTGAAAAATGTACACAAATAATCTTTATTTAATAACTTTTAAAATTTGTAAAAAATGTTAAAGTGCACTTAAGATAAACTAAAGCAAGTTTCAAAACAGCATTACAAAAAAAAAAAAAAAAAAAAAAAAAAAAAAATCAGAAAACTATTTTTAATGCAACTTTTGCATCAGCAATTTTCTCAGAAAAAGAACTCATAAAGATCCAAAATAATGCAGACAGGAACAGATCACTTGTTCTGGACTAAACTGGGTTTTGCTGGCAGATGGATTTAACTCCCTGAGAGCCTAACCAGCTACAAATAGCACCAGTCACAAACACATACACACACAAACACTTGTCAGTGCACAGACAGGCACAAATCACTCTCTGGATTTATCACTCTCTCTTTGACACACACACACATCTCTCTCAAGCGTGAGAGCTACTCAGTGTCAAGGAGGCTAAAATTAGCACCAAAAAAGCTGATGAAGTTTACAGCCAAGAACACATTGCTGGACAAACAGGTGGGAAAAAGAGAGCAAAAGAGGACATTCTCTTGTCCAAATTTTCCCATGATGCTCTGGGGTTGGCACACACACGGAGAGCCCTGCTGAGAAACGGCCAATCGCAGGGAAGATCCGCCCCCAGGAGCCGTCGAAGCACATCACATCTCACGACCAGAGAAAGTGGCACCACACTCGAACACTCGACACTGACCCGATATGGAGTATTCAACTTATAATGAATACAATTATGAATTTATTGTGGTCAACAGTAATTATATACACCATTTTCTAAAACATATACATATATAAATTTATTATATAAATGAATGATTTTCATTACCATAGTATAGATGAGAAAAATGAGATAATATATCATTTAAAAAGATAGAAATTATATTAAATTGATCACTATAATCACTGACAATGACCTAAAACATATATATATATATATTTTTTTTTTTTTTTTTTTTTTGTCACCTGGATGTATTTCAGTGAGATTCCCACTTGCAGACTGTGAGACGTACGTGTGTGTGAGTTCGTGTGGGTCTCTGTCAGTCAGAGGGTGTTTAGCGCTGATCTCTGTCTGTCATTACGACTCCGCGGGTGTGAAAAACTATCGGCCATTAGATCTGCGCTGCTGTCACCTCTGTCCTCGCTTCTGTCCTTCTCCATCTCTCCATCTCTCTACAGGCTCCCCTCTACGTCAACTTTAACCCAACCTGTCTCTCTCTTTAACCTTGCTGAGTCTGTCTCTCTCAACTCCACACACACACATTTCTGTAGAAATCTAAATAAGGACACCCAGTAGATTTCAACTATGTTTAATTAAGATTAACTAATTATAATGACTACAGGTGAATTACAATGAATTGCAATTGTATAAATATACAAAATCTAAAACGTGTGACAACTTGCCCCAGTATAAAATGTGATGACTTGCCAATACCAGACATTTCTGAAATTCAATATTTGAAACCTCATAAAACGTCATAGTTGCTGAAATACGACAATTTGACCCAGCAGACAGGGATCTATTTCATTCCTGACAGCCTCCTAAAATAATGTCACTGATCTGAAAAAAAAAAACACTATAATATAATGCAATTTACAAAAATATTTCATCAGAATGCATGGCTAGTTTTTGAATGGCCGTAATCTGATGTGTACAGAGTCGAGCGCTGTTGCTCAGACAGGTGTGATTTTTCATCTGTCAGTGATGTATCTGTCAGGTAGTAGTGGCGTACTATGTGGTATTTCACAAAAATCACTTGCAGCACCACGAAAAGAGCAACATCTGAGCAATTAAATATTCAGACTTACACAGAGTCACACTTAGTCACTGAATGTTCAGTGCATCCTAGAACAAAAGCTTTGCTGCAAACACACAGCGCAAAATGAACAACAAAATATGAAGGTGTGAAAACAGAAAATGGATAAGACAGAGAAAACATGCATTAGAAGAGAAGCAATGAGAATTGGCTCAAAGACTAAACCTGAAATAGAGCAGAAAGACTACAGGACTAGAAAGAGAGAGAGCAATAGTCTCAGAACAATAGTCTGCATGTGGGAGGACAAGAATCTTCTATTTTACATCTCCAGAAGCAAACACAGCACAAGAGACAAGCAGAGGGATGCTGAGTAAACCAAGAGCTGCTTAGTTAGAGGGGTTTTAGTCAAGGTTCACAATATTATTTATCCTACACAGGAGTAGTTATTTGAAAAAAAAAAAAAAAACAATAACCCCAGCTTGTCCCATCTGAGTCATTGAATCATTCCCTAAATCATGCAGCTTGTTGTGAAAAGTGTGCTTCACCCAACTTACCTTAGCAACTGCATAGCAATGTGCTAAAAACACTTAAGGCAAACACCTATCAACAGTCCAACAAATCTTAGTAACTTCACAGCAAACCAACTTAACTATAAAACAACACCCACAACATACACCCTACCAAGTGCATTGCAAAAAATAATTTATTAAACATTCAGAAAATCCTATCAATGCTTTAGCGACTTTCCAGAACATCCTAGCAACAGCATAGCAACATAATGAAGTACACTCACCTAAACAACCACAAAGCAAGAGCATCACAGCCACCCAGAATGATCTAGAAACTATAAACATGTTTAAAATACTCAAAATAACACCTTAGACACTGCATAGCAACGCCTTGGCAACCACCCACAATATTCTAGAATCTGTATAGCAAAATAAAACACTTTTGAAAGCCTTAGCAACCACCCTAAACACCTTAGTGTTGTGATGCTGTCACGTAAGCAAGCATCATGCACCCTAGCAACCCTACAAAATTCTAAAAACGTCCAGTAACACCTTAGCAACCACTCATAATACCTTGACAACTGCACAGCAAAATGCTGAAAAAAGACTCACTCAAACAACCACAAAGCAACATCCTCAAAACCACCCAGAATGCTCTAGCAATATGTTAAAAATAAGAACAACACATTAACCACTGCATAGCAATGCCTTGGCAACCAACCACAACATTCTAGAATCTGTACAGTAAAATGAAACAATCACAAAGCCTTGGCAACCACAATACAACGCACTAGCAACCACCCAAAACACTCTAAAGTTGTGATGCTGTTGCATAACCAAACATTATGCACTCTAGCAACCCTACAAACTGAACACCAACATTCTAAAGCATTCACTAAAACCTTAGCAACACCTCAGCAACCGCTATAACACCCGTGCAACTGTACAGCAACATGCTGAAAAAACACTCACCTGAACAACCACAAAGCAACATCCTCACAACCACCTAGAATGCTCTAGCAACTATATGCATGTTAAAAATACTCATAACAACACCTTAGCAACTGCATAGCAACTGTTTGGTAACCAAACACAACTTACTAAAATACGTATAGCAAAATAAAACACCTAGAAAGCCTTTGCAACCACAAAACAATGCAATAGCACCCCCCCCAACAACACAACATCCTCACAACCACCCAGAATGCTCTAGCAACTATATGCATGTTAAAAATACTCAAAACAGCAAATTAACAAATGCATAGCAACACCCTGACAACCAGCCACAACATTCTAGAATTTGTATAGCAGAACAAAACACTTAGAAAGACACCCAAAACACCCTAGTGCTGTGATGATGTTGCACAACTAAGCACCATGCACGCTAGCAACCCTACAAACTGCACAGCAACATTCTGAAAACATTTTGTAACACCTTACCAACCGCTCATAACACCCTGGCAACTGCACAACAACTTGCTGGAAAAAACATTCCCCTAAACAATCACAAAGCAACACCATCAGGATCACCCAGAATGCTCTAGCAACTATATGCATGTTAAAAAAAAGGGCAAATTAACAAATGCATAGGAACACCCTGACAACCAACCACAACATTCCAGAATCTACATAGCAGAATAAAACACTTAGAAAGACACACAACCACCCAAAACATCCTAGTGTTGTGATGCTGCTGGACAACATGGAACCATCATGCACCCTAGAAACCCTACAAACTGCATAGCAGCATTCTAAAAACATTCAGTAACACCTTAGCAACACCTTAGCAACCACTCATAACACACTAGAATCTGCATAGCAACATGCTGAAAAAACACTCACCCAAAGAACCGCAAAGCAACATCCTCACAACCACTCAGAATGCTCTAACAACTATGCATGTTAAAATACTCAGAACAAAAAATTAACAACTGCATAGCAACAGCTTGACAACCACCCACAACATTCTAGAATATTTATAGTAAAATAAAACAGCCTTAGCAACCACAAAACAATCTAATGTGTTGTGATGCTGTTGCACAGGGAAGCATCATGCAGAATAACAGCCCTACAAACTAAACATGCTAAAAACAACCAGAAAAACCTTAGCAACACCTTAGCAACTATCTAAAACACTCTATATTTCTTCTAAACACTCACCTAAACAACCACAAAGCAACATCCTCACTACCACCCACAATGCTCTAGCAATTATATGCATGTTAAAAATACTCAGAACAACATCTTAGGACATTATAGAATCTGTATTAACATTAACAACCAAAAAACAATACCCTAGCAACCACCCAGAATTATTATAAAAGCATTATTTCCATGCTTTCTAACAAAATGTAAATAGTGTTTCCTCATGCAAAACTTTCCACCATGATGGTACAATGCTGTGGGGGGTTGCCAGGGCGTTGCTATGCAGTTGTTTCTAAGGCATTCTGGGTATACTGACATATAGTTGCTACAGTATTCTAGCTGGTTGTTTAGGTTGCTATTCAGTTGCTAGGGTGTTCGGGGTATATTGATATTTAGGTGCTAGAGCATTCGGGCAGGTTGTGAAGATGTTGCTTTGTGGTTGTTTAGGTGAGTGTTTTTTCAGAAGGTACAATGCTGTTGCTAAGACGTTGTGAATTTTTCTGTGCAGTTTGTATAGGGTTGTGCTGCTTGACTATACAACACTTGCTAGGTGTTATCTAACATGCGTAATGTTTTAGCAATATAGAAAATCTCCGGACTGACTGCTGCACATGACATTAATGACAGCAACAGTGTGAGAGAGCACTTCAACAGGTGTGCGTGTGTGTGTGTGTGTGTGTGTGTGTGTGTGTGTGTGTGTTTTTACCCCTCCAGTACTACATGTTCCATCAATCTTTCCCTTCTCTGTCCGTTTCATTTTTGGAAAGCGTGATGCTGAGCTCTAGATCACCATGGAGACCCTGACTCTCTCCAGGAAACACCTAAAAACGCTTCAAAGCGCTGATGGTGTGCCAATCACCATGGAGACTTCAAGTGCTCAGAACCTGCCTGCCGGACACACTCACACAAACACACACACACACACACAAACAACAGTTTTAATGAAATCTGACATCTTCACAGTTTCGTGGGTAAAAACAGAAGCGCTGATGTTTGGTTGGTGTTGAAGATTCTGAGCTCAGATTAAATTTAGTTTCACAAAAACTGTTGTGGCAAATACTTCAAAAATAGATGGCGAGAATGCAAGCATTGACAAAACTAGGAGAAAAGTGTCACTATTACTAATGCTTATAGTTAGGGTTAGTATTGTGATTAAAAGCTTAGTGTAAGTGATTTATGCATATTTAAAAGACCATAAAATCACAGATCAGTTTGGTCAATAGCATGATACTTCACCATTTACTGAAAAAATGATATTTTGCTTTAACAAAATCAAGCTCATTTGCTCATTTTGCATTGTGACATTATTTTCATTAAATTTAAGCAATTAAAATCTGTTGCATTATTGTAATGTAAAAATAATGTATTATTTAAATTGTTGCATGTTTATAAATTGCAAACATTTTTAATATTCTTTACAATAATATAGTTAAATAATATTTAAATTGTAAAATATATATACACCCTGATAATATTTGTTGTACTGCCTTTAATTTATGCTGATTTTTATCATTTCAAATGTACTATAATACTTGTTACAATAAAACTGTAAAATTAATATTTAAAATGCAAAATATTTATGATTGTTTGTTGTAATATATAATTTAAGAAATACACTATAATATTCTTTACTATAATACAGTGAAGCATAATATTTAAATTGTGAAATATTCATACATTATGATAATAGTTGTACAGCATTTAATTTATGCTGATTTCTAATTATAAAAATATTGCACTAATACTCTCTGCTATAATACAACAAAAAAGTAATTGTAAAACACTTATATATTATGATAATGTGTTGTACTACCTTTAATTAAGCTGATTTTATTATTTGAAAAAACATATTGTACTATAGTACTGTTTACTGTAATATAGAAAAATAATTAGTGCTCTGCAATGATTAAACGCATCCAAAATAAAAGTTTTTGTTTACATTATGTATGCTGTGTATATTTATTATGTATATATAAGTACACACACATGCATAGATATATTTAAGATACATGTTATGTTTATGTATTAAATATATTTGTATATAATATTAATTGTATCAATAAAAACATATACATGTAAATACATGTAAATATTTTCAGAATATATACTGTATGTGTGTGTATTTATAGATACATAATAAATATACACAGTAAACACACATGCATTATGTAAACAAAAACTTTTAGATGCAATTAATCGCGAATAATCGTTGCACAGCACTAAAAATAATATTACATTTTTAAAATATTCATACATTACAATATTACAATGCTCTTTACTACAATAAACAAATATTTAAATTGTAATATATTTATATATTGTCAAGATTTTATAATTTAACAAAGTTACACACACACACACACATATATATATATATTTATATTGCAACTACTATATTATTTGTTAATTTATGCTGATTTTATAGATTTAAAAAAATATTTTATAATATGCATTACTGTGATACACTACAAATGACTGTATTACGGTAACAAGAATCTAATAACAATTCCTAAAAGACCTGAAAGTCAAACCCACAGACACATTACAGATAGGATCTGGTGCCAAAATGCTTTTAAACATCATGAATTTGTCACGAGTGCTGCGGGAGAAAATCCAACACTCATTAAAATGGCATTTACACACATAAGCAAATAAAAAAGCTTTTCATTGAGGAAGATGGAGAAAGTTAGTGAGCCTCTGTGTGTGCGTGTCCGTATGACCACAGCAGAGCATCAAGTGACAAAACGCTGGAACGCTTGTACCGTGGGAGGGAGAAAAAACAGCGGGAGGGGTGAGAGAGAACCGGAGGGACGGAGAGAGATGAGAAAAGTGCAGCACTGATAGATCTGATGGCAGATGAAGATGAAGCCAGCAGGTGCATGAGAGAGAACCGGCATATTCCTCTCTCGTTTTGGGGACAAAGAAGATCTGAGTGTGTAGAGAAAGAAAAGAGGACAGCAGCAGGAGGACATGCACTTCTCCAAACTCAAGTGTTTCTTCACGACTTTCTGTCCATCATGAGCTCACTGATGCTTTGATTCAGTCAGAACTCACTGTTCGTTCACTAGAGAGACTCTCGGAGCATTTGGGGCTGTTTCTATTGTTCTGATCTGGAATATATATGTGCTTTTAAGGGGAAAAGAATGAAAAAACAAGTGGAACGTAGGATATGAATCTGAGATGGACAATGCGTGTGTGTGAGGTCGAGATGGCAGAGCTTTGGATCCCCATCACGAGCTGCACAAGCGCTCATCAAATGCTCCAGTTTGGATAACGCACCACAACGCCACAGCACACTTGCCCTGTCTTTGTGCACACACACACACACACTCACACACACACACGACACACACACACTCAAAGGGCGAGGACCCCTTACAAAACGCAAGGTAAGCAACATCCCTCTAAACTTTACCACTGTTTTCAAATGTGTTGCTTTTTGATATTATACTTTTCGCTGCTAAAACCTGACTTATATGCACAGTTGTTACATATTACATCACTGCTGTCAATGCATATTAATACAACGCTCTAAAAATAAACAGAGAAAGTTCGTAAAGGGTTAAACGAAAAGCCTGCACAGCAGCTGGGGTCTGCGAGTTTATTATTGCATCAAGCACGGCGGGTCTAAACGTAAGTATAACACTAAAAATAGCGTTGTAAGAGCTGTTTAGATGCAATGAACATATGAATGTAATCAGATAATAAATATTATTTTTATTTGATAATTTTATAATTATTAATTATGGATTTTTTTTTATCAAATAAAAAGACTATTTTAAATCATATGCAATATTTACATTAAATAAAATGCTAAATAAAGCCGTTTTTAACTCCCAAAGCATGAATGTTTTAATGCATGCTGGGAATAATCAGTCACTGAACTTCATAAGAACATTGTTAACTGACCTGATTATAATGACCTGATATTGAGCAGAAAGTTATGCATACTAAGTATGCTTTTCAGAGCGTGCTGCAGGAATACTCCATTGCATAAGTAAAAGTAAGCTGTATGTCCGTAGTGCAAAGATGAACACAATCTTCACACGTGTCTTTATCTCTCACTTTTATTATCTCCCTGACATTTAGAGATGCCAAAAGAGAAGTACATCATAACATAACACGCACTAAAAGAGCACATAATGCACAGACTCCAGACAAACCCAAATGCTAAAACTTTCTGCATTTACTTATGAATGGTTTTCCCAAATGAGGACGTCCCTGAATGTCCCCAAAGGGAAGTTTTGTCCGATTTTGCTCACTTCTGAGGACAATTTTGTCTCTGGAGTCCTGCACATACACATGCTACTGTTCAGGAGCCACTTCAGTAGAAACACTGTGCAGATGAAAGTGTGTGTGTGTGTGTGTGTGTGTGTGTGTTTGAGAGCATGACAGTCATGTTCATGTTGCTGAAGAGGTCAGAGCTCCTCTGACCCCTGGTGGCGCCGAACTGCTCAAACTTTGTTAACAAAACAATGTTAACAAATACAGAACATAGTCAATCCACATGCATATGAATAATTCAAGCAGACATGTAGAAATGCATCACTGACCACTTTCACATAGACACAAGCGATCCGACCACAGACTTTACTCTATGTAACAGTACTTGTTTGATTTTTTTATAGTGTTTTTTTACAGTAGCAAACCATACACTACCATTCAAAAGTTTTTTTTATGTTTTTTAAAAAATGTCTCTTCTGCTCACCAAGCCTGCATTTATTTGATTCAAAGTACAGTAAACACAGTAAAATTTTGAAATATTTTTACTATTTAAAATAATTGTTTTCTATTTGAATATATATTAAAATGTAATTTATTTCTGTGAACAAAGCTACATTTTCAGCATCATTACTCCAGTCTTCAGTGTCACATGATCCTTCAGAAATCATTCTAATAGGCCGATTTGCTGTTCAAATTTTTTTTGTTGTTTTTTTTTGGGGGAAAGAAATTATAGAAATGAATACTTTTATTTAGCAAGGATGCTTTAAATTGATCAAAAGTGATGATAAAGATATTTATAATGTTACAAACGAATTCTATTTCAGATAAATGCTGTTCTTCTAAACTTTCTATTCATTAAATAAACCTGAAAAAGTCAATTCAGCTGTTTTCATACATAGAATGATTTCTGAAGGATCTTGTGACTGGAGTAATGATGATAAAAATTCAGCTTAAAAATCACAGGAATAAATTACATTTTAAAATATATTAAAATAGAAAACAGTTCTTTTAAACAGTAAAAATATTTCAAAATTTTACTGTTTTTGCTGTGCTTCGGATCAAATAAATGCAGGCTTGGTGAGCAGAAGAGACTTCTTTAAAAACATTAAAAATGTTACTGTTCAAAAACTTTTGACTGGTAGTGTACACATTTCTAGCATCTGTCCATTATTTGGTATCAATTTGTTTGTTTTTTTCTGTGCACAAATGCAAAAATGCTAATAATGCAATAGTAAAATAGCAGAGAGGCACTTCTAGTAATATTTTTTAAATACTATATTACATAAGATGCATTTAAAAGTGTATAAAATGTATAAATGCAATATGCAATAACTATGCGTTTTGTATAAAATCAGATAAAAAGTTTATGTTCGACGTCCAATATGAATATGCATTAAAAAAACCTTTTTAACAATATAGGCCTGAATATTAATTTTGAATATTTGCGTATAATTCAATTTAGTTTTATGACAATGTGCATGTGCATTTTTTTTGTGCAATCAACAGAATAGAGTGTTACCAGTACTGCTGAAAAATAACTTCTTGGCACAGAAAGTGCTGAAAACAGCAGGTAATGTGACAAAAAGATTAGCGTTAAATACTGCAGAAAACTAGGCCGCAAGCAGCGCGCGTGAACTCATTAATCATGATACGCTTCATATCATAGAACAGCTCTGTTAAGATGTCAAAAGATGTTAAAAGAATACTGTCACATTTAAATGAAGTCAAATAATGAAGTTCAGGTCATTGTCAAATTCAACTAAAATCAACATATGCAAGGTCAAAGTTTACTTTAGGAAAATGTCTGTAATTCTCGACTGACTGTAATTCATCTACACTTTCTGAACAGAATCTCATCTGCCGTCTCGAAGTTTCTGCAGAGTCAGATGATGATAAAAAAGCAATTCAATACTGCAAATTATTAAATAATTCATTGACCACAGAGTAACCTGATTAAAAGCCTGCAGAGAGAATTTGAGAGTGACAAACCGTCGGTTTTATCTGTCATGACTAGGAACACTGTCAACATTACAGCATTACACTACACTGTTGACCTTACAGTCTAGTTGTTTCAATCATATTAAATAATATATATATTTTTTAACTTTACATAAATGTAAACTATTATTTTTTAAAGCTGTAAACAAAACAAACATTTACAAGAAAATACTACTTTAGTATTTCTATTCTTCAAAATTTAATGCATTACTTTTTAATTATTTGTGAATAGTTTCTGAATGAAAACTGTTTCTACAACATTTTTCAGTGCACATTAATGTTGCAAGAATAAAAATTAAATTGTTTAAATAAACTATTGCTGGTTTAATTTTTTTCTTTACATTTTTAGTTTTGTTTCTACTTAATTTAATTGTCCAATCTACTTAAATTTATAAAACTGTAAAGTTTACTTAGTCTAAACTACCTGAATATTTTATTTTAAGCATTAAGTTCCCAGAATGCTTTGCATAGGCCTGTATCAGAAAACTAAATGTTTAAATTCAGTGTTATTGTACATGTTTTTTGGGGGGAAATACCTGTTAAAATTTCAGTTACCTGAAAAAATGGTAACATGTTAACTGGTTTATTAAAGTCAAAAATGTGACCCTGGACCACAAAACCGGTCAGAAATTGATATATAAAATGTATGGTTTGTATGTATAGGACAATATTTGGCTAAGATACAACTATTTGAAAATCTGAGGGTGCAAAAAAATCAAAATATTAAGAAAATCGGCTTTAAAGTTGTCCAAATGAAGTTCTTAGCAATGCATATTACTAATTAAAAATTACATTTTGATATATTTATGGTAGTAAATTTACAAAATATGTTCATGGAACATGATCTTTACTTAATATCCTAATGATTTTTGGCATAAAAGAAAAATCGATAATTTTGACCCATACAATATGTTTTTGGGTTTTGCTACAAATATACCCCAGCAACTGGTACGACTCGTTTTGTGGTCCAGGGTCACAAATATTATTTTACAGTGCTAAATCGAACTAAATGCATTAATTTTTTACTAACAAAACTAACTTTTACAAGTTAAATCAAGTATAAATTGCTCTTTAACGTAACAATTGCAGCTTGCCATTTTTAAAGTATATGGGCAACATGTAAAAGAGTTATTTTAAATATATAAAATGGATTAAATAACAACAAAGAGTTCATATGATTTACTTTTAATAAGTAATTAGTTTGACAAATGTTAGGTAGACTTTACCTAGTTTTCTTACACAACACATGGGATGAAATCTACCCAAACAAACTGAGTGCAAAAGGTAAATGGTTTCTATTTTAGTGAGGTTCTAGGTTTGTTTTTATAGTGTAATATGATCATTACTGAAGTGGATATTGCAAAATGCTAATAGCAAAAACTTTAAACTTCAATTATCTTACATTAAATTTCTACTTCAGGTCATGCAAAAGTTCATTTGAGTTTGGGTTAAAATTTGTAACTTTTCCATAAACCCTGCCTCTGTCATCCCCATGACCCACATTCTGTTCCGCTTGGGTTCACGGACAGACATCATGACATTCCCCGGTCAAATCTGCTGCTACAACCTAGAACTCACCGTTCCCTTACAAGTCAACTATTTCCTGAGGGTGCACTGTAGCCCAAAAATCAGCAACACGCCACCATACGTCACAACCTGCATCTCATTTTTATCTTTTTGCATACATAACTTCAACAAAACTTACATAACATTTTGCAGTTACTTTAGATATCACATGCAAAAAAAGTTTTTTTTTGCATTAAATTGCATTAAAAGCATGCATTTATTCTGTGCAATTTGAATTTTAGTTTTGTTTATTGCAGGATTTTTTTCTAAAGCTCACAAAAGTTCACAAGCTTTCTCTTTCTAACTCTGTTATTTGAGACTACTGCGATAAAAGGCCTGACGACGATGGTGCTGAAACGATGCGAGTCACCGAGAGCTCAGATACAGGCAATACTATGGTGTTTCTGTGTGTGTATGAATGCATGAGTGAGTGTGTGTACAGATCAGGTATCATGTTGTTCAGCTACTAATTGTAACCCTTCTGACTTCTACCTGCAGACAGCATAGAGACGCTTCAGCCGCTGTAATTATGTAATGATGTTATCAAGTATCACATCAAACAAACAGACTCTGTCATGAAAAACTGCAAAAAGGGAGAAAAAAAACAGAAAAATCTAGTAACTAGATCTACTAAATCTAATTAGAAAACGACCAAGGAAACTTTTGCACAAGTAAACATGACTCAGCTTATTCAGAATATATAAATATATATTATATAATAGGAAATTACACTCAATTGTGATTTTAAAACGGCACACCAATTAAAAATTGGTTTCAGTAACTGAAATACAGCTGACATAAAATAAAATATACATATTAGATGAAAAAAATATTATTTACAAAAGATTTACAAAAATCTTGCCTTTGCAACTAACTGAAATAAAATAGGTTTAGGGTGAAGTACTAAAACCACTAAAACTGAAATGAAAATTTTAAATGAAAAAAATAAAACTTTAAATGAAAATAATTGTACATATTTAAAAAAAAATGAATAAAATGACAAACAGACAAAAAATACAAAATTTACTCAAATTATTAAAATTAAAACAAAAATTTAACAAAAATTTAGAAATTACATTAATAAAAATGTAAATGCTATATAAAGCTGAATATAACATATTAAAAAAACACAAAACATTAATAAATACTACTATATAAATAATACCAAAATAACACTAAAGAAAACACCACTGAGAGTTTTTTCAGGAAATGTAAAAGAAATCAAAAGAAATTATATATTTAAAAAAAAAAAAAAACATTCTTGTGCAATTTTAAAACAACTGAGCAAAATGTAATATTGAATATTAAACTGCCATATGTATTGTGTTTTGAGGTTTGACATTGTTATATAAACTATTTAAAATAATTTTGTTGACTGACATAGAGCTGAAATAAAATGAAATACAAATATTAAAACTCAAACTTAAAAATTAGAAATATTGCATTGGCAACTAAAATGACATGTATACATACATTTAAGGTAAATAAACTTACTATAACTCACAGTAAAATTTAGACTTTAGGTTGCAGGACTTTTTGGAAAAGTGTTTTAAGTAATCCATCATGTAAATTCCAAATTTTATAAATAATATAATATTATGTAAATAATGCTAAAATAACATTGGTGTTCTCCAGAAGAACGGATATTAATCTTAAGAATAAGTCAAGAAAAGCCAGCGGGAGTGTAAGTGTGACAGTAATGACGTCGCTGTATGCTACGCAGAAGCAGGCCAGACAAATAAAGCACGAAACCTCTCAGAGCGCTGACTGCATATATTTAGATTTCAGGCCACGGGGTTTCCTCCCTTCTTGGTCTTTGTCGTACATCAGTTCTGTCTCTCTTCCCTATTTTTTGCTTCATAACCTTCATTTTTTCCACGTCTTATGTTAATTTTCTGTCTATCCCTAGCTAACTCATGGCCCTCCCCCTCTTCAACCCACTTAGCATCTCTAGAGGATTGTGGGACGGCACCCATGGCCAATGCCTCATGCAGACACAGGTCTCCTGAGTGTCTGAATTATGTGTTTAAAACTCAAGCGCATGTGCGCAAACACTCTCAAACACACACGGGGCATATGCACAAACTCCCAAAATGTTAACACCCCTTTTACGTCATTTTTACTTTGGTGCAAATGTTTCGGAGGGTAAGAGTCGGGTCTCCTGAGGGACATCTGCGGCTGTGTGTGTGTGATTTGATAGCCAGAACATCTCTGTTGTGTTAAGCAGCTTTAAAACAGAGCTCTGATCAATAATGTACAAGCTGAGAACAAAAACACATACATGAGAAACCTGAAATGAAACCTGTGTCCTACCGTGACCTGAACACGCTAATATCATACAATATCCAGCCTGTGCAATGACAAGCTAATATCAGACAGAGAATTTGACTGTCAGCTCCTTTAAAATGACCCAAAAATAAAACAAAACAGTCTCCATTACTCTACATAATCAGTTTTTCAAACCAAGGGGGAACTAAAGTAAGTAAATGAATGTGCTCTTCATTTACCTAGCAACAATCTAACAAACACTCAGAACACTGTAGTAAGCACCTAGCAACATCCCAGAAAACACCCAGAAAGTCTAGCAACCACATAGCAACACGCCAACAACATTCCAAACACTGTAGCAACATCCCAGAAAACACCCAGAATGCCTAGCAACCACCTCGCAACACCCCAAACATTCCGAACACTGTAGCAACAACATCCTAGATAACACAGAAAGCCTAGCAACCATCTAGCAACACCCTAACTAACATTCAGAACATCGTAGCAACATCCTAGAAAACACAGAGAATGCCTAGGAACCACCTAGCAACATGTCAACAAACATTTCCGAACACTGTAGCAACATCCTAGAAAACACCCAGAATGCCTAGCAACCACTCACAACACCCCAAACATTCCGAACACTGTAGCAACATCCTAGAAAACACAGAAAGCCTAGCAACCACCTAGCAACACCCTAACTAACATTCAGAACATCGTAGCAACATCCTAGAAAACACCCAGAATGCCTGGCAACCACCTCGCAACACCCCAACAAACATTCCGAACACTGTAGCAACATCCCAGAAGACACAGAAAGCCTGGCAACCACCTCGCAACACCCCAAACACTCCGAACTCTGTAGCAAAATCCCAGAAAACACAGAAAGCCTGGCAACCACCTAGCAACACCCTGACGACAATTCTGAACACTGTAACAACATCCTAGAAAACACTCAGAATGCCTAGCAACCACCTCGCAACACCCCAAACATTCTGAACACTGTAGCAACATCCTAGAAAACACCCAGAATGCCTAGCAACCACCTCGCAACACCCCAACAAACATTCCAAACACTGTAGCAAGATCCTAGAAAACACAGAAAGCCTAGCAACCACCTAGCAACACCCTGACAAACATTCTGAACACTGTAACAACATCTTAGAAAACAACCAGAATGCCTAGCAACCACCTTGCAACACCCCAACAAACATTTCGAACACTGTAGCAACATCCTAGAAAACAGAGAAAGCCTAGCAACCACCTCGCAACACCCCAAACACTCCGAACTCTGTAGCAACATCCCAGAAAACAGAGAAAGCCTAGCAACCACCTCGCAACACCCTAACAAACATTCCGAACACTGTAGCAACATCCTAGAAAACAGAGAAAGCCTAGCAACCACCTTGCAACACCCTAATAAACATTCAGAACACTGTAGCAACATCCTTGAAAACACCCAGAAAGCCTAGCAACCACCTCGCAACACTCCAAACATTCAGAAGACTGTAGCAACCACCTTGTAACATCCTAGAAAACACCCAGAAAGCCTAACAACCACATAGCAACACCCCAATAAACATTCAGAACACCGCAGCACCATCCTGGAAAACACCCAAAAAGCCTAGCAACCATCTCACAACACCCTAACAAATATTCAGAACACTCTAGCAACATCCTACAAAACACCCAGAAAGCCTAGCAACACTCTAGCAAAAACTCAGAACACCACAGCAACATCCTAAATTAAACACCCAGAAAGCCTAGCAACCAACTAGCAACACCCTACACATTCAGAAGACTGTAGCAACTGCCTAGCAACACCCCAACAAACATTCAGAACACTGTAGCAACATTCTAGAAAACACCCAGAAAGTCTAGCAACCACCTAGCAACACCCCAACAAACATACTCTAGCAAACCCTCTGAACGGCCTTAACAAACACATAGCAATGCTCTAGTAAAAAAATACCCTAACAACACCCTAGAAAACACTGCAACACTGAATTGCAACATTGCAACCCCCAAGTAACTATGTAGCAGCTCCCAAAAAATTTTTTATTTATTGCCCTACCAAAGATTCAGGCAATATTTACCTAGCAATGTTCTAGCAAACACTCAGAACGACCAAGCAACCACCTTACCTAGCAACAGACTTGCAAACACCCAGAGCAACCACCTAGTAACTGCTTAGTAAACATTCAGAACACTGTAGCAACCATCTAGCAGCATCCCAGAAAACACCCAGAAAGCCCAGCATCCACCTAGCAACACCCCAGCAAACCCTCAGAACACCCTTAGCAAACACCTCGCAACACCCTACTAAAGATTTAGGAGACCCTAGCAACCACCTAGCAAAGCCCTAGCAAACACTCAAAGCTCAGAACTTAATAATTGTATAAAATATATTCTATACCACAGTTAAATGCAGCAAAATTGCTTGGATAAACATTTGCTAAATTATTACTTCGATGTAAGAATGTTTTTATATGCTGTGTTGCCCTCAAATGGCACCATTCTTATTTGTAGTTTTATGCACTGATGCAAACATGCTGCACTGATGATCTGTTTCTTTTTCTCAAGGGTCTGAGGAAACCGAAGGGCTTCTACTTTGGATTGGACTTGTCCCAGCAACACTACAACTGAAACACCCACCACCCTGGACTCGTACTACCACTAAACCGCTCCAAAAGAGAGGGAACACCAGATCGCAAAGATAGGAAGGCAGAGTGCTGAAGAGAATGAGTGTGGGTCGGATCGGTCGCTACAGCATCGTGTCGACGGAGGAGGATGGTCTGCGTCTGACGACCATGCATGGTGGAGGGATGAATGGATACGGCAATGGCAAAATCCACACTCGGCGGAAAAGTCGCAACCGCTTCGTGAAGAAAAACGGACAGTGCAATGTGCAGTTCACCAACATGGACGAGAAATCCCAGCGCTACCTGGCGGACATATTCACCACTTGCGTGGACATCCGCTGGCGCTACATGCTGATTGTTTTCACGCTAGTCTTCGTGATTTCTTGGTTAGCTTTTGGCTTGGCGTTTTGGGTCATTGCGCTTCTTCACGGTGACTTGGACAACCCGGCGGGGGACGATAACTTCACGCCCTGCGTGCTGCAAGTGAATGGCTTCATCGCGGCATTCCTGTTCTCCATCGAGACGCAAACGACCATCGGTTATGGTTTCCGCTGCGTGACGGAAGAATGTCCTCTCGCTGTGTTTCTCGTGGTCTTCCAGTCCATTGTGGGCAGCATCATTGACTGCTTCATGATCGGCGCAATCATGGCCAAAATGGCACGTCCCAAGAAGCGAGCGCAGACTCTACTGTTCTCCCATAACGCCGTCATCGCCATGCGTGACGGGAAACTGTGCTTGATGTGGCGGGTGGGGAACTTGCGAAAGAGCCATATCGTTGAGGCACACGTCCGAGCGCAGCTGATCAAGCCACGGGTTACGGCCGAAGGCGAGTACATCCCGCTCGACCAGCTGGACATTAACGTCGGTTTCGACAAAGGACTCGACCGCATCTTCCTCGTCTCGCCAATCACCATCCTGCATCAAATTGACCAGGAGAGCCCTTTGTTCGGCATCAGCAAGCAGGACCTCGAAACGGCGGATTTTGAGATTGTGGTCATCTTGGAGGGAATGGTGGAGGCCACGGCCATGACGGCGCAGGCGCGAAGCTCCTACCTGGCTAGCGAGATTCTCTGGGGGCATCGATTCGAACCGGTGCTGTTCGAGGAAAAGAACCAATACAAGGTTGATTACTCACACTTCCACAAGACGTACGAGGTGCCGTCCACCCCACGCTGCAGTGCCAAGGACATGATGGAAAACAAGTACCTGGTGGTGCCCAGCGCCAACTCCTTCTGCTACGAGAACGAGTTAGCGATCCTGAGCCACGAAGAGGAGGAGGACGACAGTCCGGAAAGGATAAAGCCAGAGCGAGCAATGAGCCTCAGCCCAGAGAGAACCCCTCGACATGATTTCGAACGACTGCAGAACCCTCGTTGCACAGAGCAAAGGTCATACCGCCGGGAGTCGGAGATATGAACCTTTACTACCACCTTTTTGATACTCAAATTTTGTGTCAGATACTGGAGCTTCTACAATGCAGAACAATGCAAAGTGCCATACGGAGAGAGTGAGCGTGTGAATGAACGAAAAAACAAACGGGTGAATGTGCGAAAGCTGGAGAGACGCTTAGCGGAAGATTCGAAGAAGGGCAGTGGGAATCTTTTTATCCTGCACGGAAAACTTGAATCTTTTCCTCATTTTGTTTCATGAAAATAGTTTAGCTGTTAAACTCTTCATTCTTAAAGGAATAGTTCACCCAAAAATGAACATTCTGTCATAGCTTAAGCCCAAAGTATACTTCACTTTTTACGACCACCCCGTTTTTTGCGTACTTTGTACACACAGGTTGCACATGGATGAAGCTTTCTAGAGCGCATGTGTCGTTTGCGCACAACATCCAATGGATTATATTTTGAAAGGCTACGTGCTCGACTATACGCATAAATGATGTATACTTCGGGCTTTACTTGCCCTCATGTTGTTCCAAAACTGTATGACTTTATTTCTCCGAAAAGTATTTTGAATATTTCAAAACATGGTATATTTGTAAAATAATTTTGAAACTGTAATAAAGAAATTATATTATTTTAAAATGTATTAACAAATACAATAAACTTAGACAATATATAAACATATTTTATTATATTTTTGTTTATAAATGTTTACATATATATTAAAATTTGCATTCCACTAAATAAAAAAATAAATAAATAACAACATACATGCTTTAAACAACATGAGGGTGTGAAAACTATGACAAAACAATCAAAATAAAATTTGGTGCACTGTTCTTTTAATGTGTAAATATTTCTGCATAGATACATGGTTTTGTGTGCGGTATTAATTTCTAGCAAGAGAAAAGCAAAGACAATGTTACCTATACAAAGAAAGAAATGAGTATTTTTATTTTTGCATTCAATCCGAGCACAAACGACAAGCAATGTCGGGGCACACGATCCCTGGAGAGCTACACACATTGATCAGTGAGACATGATAAATTCCCCCTTTACAACTGCACTACCTAGACAGACCAAGTGAACAATGTGAGCACCTGAGTGTGAATGTGTGTGTGTGTTTTGTGCAGCTGAGCACAATGCCTCATGTGAGACGCACAAGGAGATGGTTAAATGGCAAACACTCCTAAAAACGATGACATGCTCTTGCATATATGTTATATAGATATATTTACAGCAAAATAGAGATATATATTTAGGTAGATAGATATATAATGTAGACATTATCAGTTTGCACCACGTAACCTAATATAGCAGCAGATCTTCAGAGAACTCAGTGGGGGAAATCATCTTATTTTAACTATTTAGATACTTCATTCTTTGTCCCCGAGGCTCTGACAGAAATGCCTGATAGAAAACTCTGTGTGAATCCAGAAACTTCCCTTCAAATGTTGTATTTTAATACATTTACCTCTTAATTTATTTCAAATTTCTGCTGAACTTTTCATAAACAGAATGGGATTCAAGAATGCCAACATTTTTGCATTTCTATATATATAAAACAAGAAATTACACGCCTAACTAACTTGAAATGTAAAGAATGAGAATGATAGTGTAAAATATTCACTGATCTATGCACACTGTCTGACTGAGTGTTTAGTACAAGCTGCATTTCATCATACTCTCTTTTTTATCATTGCGACAACAACCTCACTTAAAGCATTTTAGCAATTAATTTAAGGAATGTTTCAGGTTAAATAAAGCTGTCAGTTATTACAGAATATAATTTAATTGGTATTTCATGTAAAAGCAAACAAAATGTTTACAGTAATGCACTAAGTAGACTATATGGGGCAGGGCATTAAAACACAGTGTCTTTGTTTCAAAACCTAAATAGCTGTCTACATAGGGAGACTTTCAGGTGCAATCCATTTCTAAAGCACCATCATCGTGAAGCTTCGAAACTTGCGAATCATTTGTTTTGAATCGGTGATTAACAGCATATCAACTGCCAAACGTATGTTACTTCAAACAAACACTTGTTGACTCATTCGAAACAAACATTTGAAACAGTGAATCATTTTGCTAACTTGTTCAACTGATTCGATTTGAGTTTTGGAAAGCTCAGTTTCTCCTATCATTATGGCGAAGCTCGGCAGAAACGCCACAAAAGATGGCGGATGAGGAAAATGTTGATATAGACTAAATGTACGTTATTTCAATAAACGGAGCTTCGAACCTCATCCTTCAACTTGCTTCGTGAAGCTTCGAAACTCTGCGAATCGTTTGTTTTGAACATTGATTCACAGTATCGATTAAACAGGGATTCGTCACATTTTAACTGTTTCGAAACGTTCGGAACAGTGAATCATTTGGCGAATTTGTTCAAATGATTCAATTTCGGATTTTGGAAAGCTTGGTTTCTCTCATCATTACGGCGACAAGTTCAGCAGAAAACGCCACAAAAGATGGCAGATGAGAAAAACTTTGATATAGACTAAATATACTTTATTTCAATAAACGGAGCTTCGATCGTCACGTCATAACGCAACCTCATCCTTCAACTTGCTTTGTGAAGCTTCAAAACTTTTGCAAAATCATTTGTTTCAAACCAGTGATTCACAGCTTATTCAATCAGATTGGGATTCATTGCGTTTTAATCGTTTTGAAATGTTCGAAACAGTGAATCACTCTGTGAATTCGCTCAGTTGAATCGATTCAGGTTTTGAAAAGCTCAGTTTCTTCTATCATTACAGTAACAAGTTCAGTGGAAAATGCCATACAAGATGGCGGATGAGGAAAATGTTGATATGGGATAAATGTACGTTATTTCAATAAACGGAGCTTCAATTGTCATGTCATAACACATCCTTCGGCTTGCTTCGTGAAGCTTCGAAACTTTTGTCAATCGTTTGTTTCGAACCAGTGATTTACAGAATCATTTTGCAAATTTGCTCAATTGATTTGATTCAGGTTTTGGAAAGATTGGTTTCTCCTATCATTACGGCAACAAGTTTGGCAGAAAACGCCACACAAGATGGTGGATGAAGAAAATGTTGATTATAGACTAAATATACGTTATTTCAATAAATGGAGGTTCGATCGTCATATCATAATGCAGCCTCATCCTTTAACTTGCTTTGTGAAGCTTTTGCCAATCGTTTGTTTCGAACAGTGATTTACAGCAAGTATCAATTAGACGAGCACTGGTCACATTTTAACTGTTTCGAATCGTTCAAAATAGTGAATCATTTTGCAAATTTGTTCAACTGATTCGATACGGGTTTTGGAAAGTGCTGTTTCTCAGTGGAAGTTCAGTGGAAAACGCCACAAAAGATGGCAGATGAGTGTTGATATATGCTAAATGTACGTTATTTCAATAAACGCAGCTTCAATCCTCACGTCGTAACGCAACCTCATCCTTTTGCGAATCATTTGTTTTGAACCAGTGATTCACAGCATATTCAATCAGACAGCATATTCATTCGTCGCGTTTTAAAGTGTTGAAACGTTCGAAACAGTGAATCATTTTGAGAATTCGTTCAGTTCATATAAGATTTCAGTAAATATCAACAAAAATATAAGTAAACATCATTCAATCTGATTAAAAAGACTATTTTATCCAATATAGGTATATTTTAATGCTTATCATGTTGTTAGTATCAGATAAACTCACTGTGAGTCTTGTTTGACATGATCTCTATGTATATGTGGTACGGTTTAATTTGGAATGCTTAGAAAACAGACTTCAAGGCTGCTTACTAGGTTTTGGGACAAGGCACTGTTTATGAAAGTATCACAAAACATTGTACGTGTTGACATGAAACTAGTGTGATCATAAAACCTTGTTGTGTACAGTTATATCCAATTTCTAAGATCCTGTCATGACCATGTGAAGCCAGTAAACAACTAACTTTTCCACGGAATGTTGAAAGATACTAAATAGACTTTTAGCTAGAGAAAACGCCACCTACAGGTGTTAGAGCATTAGCACACAAGCATCAGCCGAGGGACAAATTTATCATCTGGTGCGTCTGACAACATGCCACAGATGTTTAAAGTGAGAATTAGCTGTATTTTTGCTGGAATGTTCTTTTAAAAAGAAAGACAAAATCCATTAGACAACGTGGCTCAGACTGAATGCTGCTGCATATCATGAGAGACTGTGTGTGTGTGTGTGCGTGTGTGTGTGTTATGTCATCTGTCTGTGACTGTATGATAGTATGAAGGGCACATTCATGAAGCAATAATGAAAAGATCGAAGCAATACGTGATGTATCAACCACAATTTATCAGGACAAAATCATTTCGGTTTTACCAGTTTGAAGTGAAGCAATGTATTCCTTAAGAAAGCACAGAGAGTTATAACTTTTGTGAGCTGTACTGTACAACTTTTTTTGTAAAAAAAAAAAAAAAAAAAAACGAAATGAACACTAGGTCAGTCTCTGCTTCTGCTGTTTTACTATTATTCCAAAGCCTTTTATATGAAATGATACACATTCACTTCTTATAGGAATGGTTGGTGAAAAGATTATTTAATATTATAATACTCTCTTATCATTGCATTTACAAATTACAGTCAAGTGGACCTGCAATGTAAATGATCTTGGATAGTAACTGTGAGCCACAAAAACTGAAACCTGCTGGTTAGGTTTGCTCTTACGATGACTGCTTTGCCTGATGCATGGAAGACGATGCATAACGAAGCAAAATATGCTACTGTAAGCTTTGCAGGTGATCGTGAACAAAAATGCCTCCTAGCAACCAAACTGTAAAGGATAAACACTGTAAAGAAATTTTTATACTTCAGTATTTCCAAATGTTATTGTTCAGTGTTGGAGCTTTGACTCTACTGCATTTTATTGGCTTGAAAGTGAATGTTTATCACAAACTGTTTAGACAAGTTGCAAATGCAAATAATTATGATGGAGACATTATAAACCATCTAACATCATGTAATCAATTTAAAATACTGCATTATTCAAAGGAAATTATACCTGAATATGTGGGTCTCACTGCACAAAATTAATAAAAGAATGAGGGTTATAGAACAGCCACATATCTGAATCATATAGAAATGCTGAATTATTGTAGGTAGAAATGGGCAAAACTGTCAAAAACAGCCAATCTAGGAGACTGAAAGACAATGACAAGAAACGCCTACAAGACGTGATTTCTGCCAAAGAGAACGACACCTGCTACTGAAGCTACTGTGTTTTTATGTTCCCCAGCAGAAAACTGCATTTTAATTTGTGTTGTACTCTGAAAAAAATGTTTGTAGAGACTCACATGCCTGGTTATTTGAGAAATTAGATTGCATATGGTATTGCTGACATCAAGATTAATACATGTAAACATTTATGGGGTGTACTTACTTTTTCACATCACTGTTCATGCCTCATTCATGCCTTCTGTTACTGAATCTGAATTGAGAGAACAAACATGATGAATGACTGCAGTTTGCATTCAAACTGGGACTAGTTCACCCAAAAATGTTGAAAATTTTGTCATCATTTACTCACCCACAAGTTGTTCCAAACCTGTATGAGTTTCTTACTTCTGGTGAACATAAAAGGAACCACTTAGGGTGAGTAAATGATGACCGATATTAATATTTCATTAATACTCAAAGAAATTATACTTACATCACGGTTTGGTCAGGCACCCGGATGTCAATAACAGCATGGATTGCGCAATTAATGTACTACTGAATACTGTATTTTGCTAATTTATGCTGTCTAAATCATGGGGGAAAACATGTGAAGGCTGCTAAATCATACAGAGAAGGACTTAGTAAGCAGGAAAGGCCACAATATTTTAACAAACTAAAGTTAACAGGTGGTAAAGATACACACAGGCAGTATTGACTAAGATATTAGCCTAATATTTCACCTACCTGACTGGAAATGATAAGAACAAAGACGTTTTTCCCGGTCTAAACAATTAGTACATACAAAACATGACACTACCTGACCATTTTCAGCAATAATCAACAAAATATGCGAGTCTAGTTCGGTTCAGTGGCATTGTTTGCATTTATTGCCGTCAATATGGCCGATGAGGCGTCGTGAGAACCCTCTATTAATATTTTCTAACTTTAACTAAGATAAACTATAAATGTTGGCTTGATAAAACCTTCTTTGAGAGTTTAAACAATGTTCAAAAAGTAAGTTTGAATGTTTATAAGGCTTGGTCTTGTAAAGATGTGGAAATCAGCTGGTCAATTAGACACCTAACGAGCGGGAATGGCCATTTTAAACTTGAACGTGCGAGACTTCCGGTGTCATTCGCGTCCACTTATTTTAGCTCTACAAAAACAGTCCATGCTGCTTTATGTTGTAAAGTGTTATTTGCAATTATATTGTTTAAATTTACTATCATGGTAATAAACAAACCGGTTTGCTGGCGCAAATAGTTTTATCTTTTACTTCACTGTGTTATTCACTAACAGATTGCGACTAATGAATCGGAAGTCTCGCACATTCATAGAAGATAGCTTAAGCCTACTTCCACGATAACAAAATAAGGTGGATAGAGTTTAGTATCGTAAATATTTTCAACTCTGTGGGTGATGCCCTTAAGTTCATTCCCCAAAAATCATCAAACGTGTCCGAGCAGTGAGTCTACAGCACTAAACCAACCTGAACACCGGAAGCAGACACAGGTAACAGCTCCTACTGGTCATTTGCATATGCATTAATACATTTCTCTCCACCTCGTTCTGGTTTGTCCTCCGGTACTGGAGTTCAACTCCATCTGTGGATTCTGTTTCTATGGAAACATGACACACGTGATTACAGAACATTATCCTCACATCGTGGTTCCAGGTGTCCTGCATCGTCTTACATGGGAAATATAATTAAAGAAAACGAAAGGAGGGTGAAGAAAGCAAAAAAAAGCTGGACAATAAGGATTTTTTCAGCTCAGTTATTATTTAACTTGCCCTGCAAATAAGTATCACTTTGTATTTATTTTTTATTTTTATTTTATGCATTTTTGCTTTTATGTTTAAACATGCAAAAAGGCACTATAAATATGCACTCATTTGCCTAAAATGATAAAAAGTTTTCATTGTGTTGACACATTAGAGATTTCATCTTCATCACCCCATAATAATAATAATGTTTTTAGGAATTGAATGTTATAGGTTATAAATCAGGCAAATGATATAAGAACAAACCTGTACTTTCAGAATTTAAAACTATATACTAAGTAGTCTTTTGAAGTCCAGACAGATCAGATACATACAGGGTCTTTAATGTTAATGCAGAACTTTATGCATTATTGAATAAAGCTGAACTATTAACAGCATTTATTTTATGAGTGCAGCTTATGGAGGTTCTTGAAGAATGTCTTATACCCACATATATTTAGTTTGAACGACAGCATGTGTTGAGATGAGTGACAGACATGTATGATGGGAATTTCTCACACCAAACCCACATATGCACTTACGTAACTGTGATCACCGAGCGTTAATAGCAGGAAACATGTTTGTATTTGTGAATCTTCAGCTGACTGCTGGATTCATTATTCACTGCTGAGCAGCACAAGTGCTTTGTTCTTCATTTCAGTAAAGTGAATAAAGTTGACTACAGCAGACATTCAAACAGTCTCTAATAATCAAAATAGTCTTCCCCATCACTTGAGTTAGTTAGCAGAATGTTCACACAACATATGAATATTGTCACCACCGTTTTAAGCACTAAAAAGGTAAAAAAAAAAAAATTAAAAAAGCACTATGCATGTACAAAAGAGCGTGTAGTTAATACATTTTTCAAGTGAATTTCTAATGCAACTTCAGTAAATAAATAAATAAAATAATTATGACTTAAGTTGCATGATTAGTCTAGGTATATACGTGTTTGGCTAAAATGCTATGGCATTTTGCTGCAGTAATGATTTTTAATTTCACAAAAGATGTCATTATCAAAATGTCAAGACTATTTTATCATACAACAAAACTGCATAATTACCACTAGCTGTCAAAGTCAACTGCTAGTTGCTTTATTCATTTTTTCAAAAAGTCAAAAAGGTCAAAATTTAAACTCGTGTCCCCTTTGCCCACTAACTAAAAATACCAAGGTTAATTCAAGTAAGTTAAAGACCGAGACAAGCAAAAGTACATTATTAAAAGTAAAACTGAACTGCGAGTGTCCTCTGCTGGCGAAGACAAGCATTACTCCTTAAACCCAACCTATCCACACTTTAATATACTTTTTCATGAGTAGAATCCTCTGTGGGGTTGAACGCTGGCTGAGATCCAGATGCGGTTAATGATGATGATGACAGCGGCGGAGCGTCACATTACTGCTTCTGCACTTCTTCACACGATATCTGCCACTCATCTGCTGCTCAGCAGTTTCACCAGATCATGTGTTCAGTTCAGCTGAATGATGAAGTTTGCCTTTTTTAACTATATACTGTTAAAGTGAATGTACAAAGCAGACTGTTAGCTTTGAAATAGAAATAAAATGTCATAAACCTAGCGAGCTCAGCTAGTAGAAGCTCTGACAGTGTCGTGTGAACATGGCTGGATGCATGAAAAGAGGAACAGACAAACCGAATCAATTGAGTGAATCATTTACCGCTGGATTGATTCAAATTCGTAACTTCGATTTTTTAACACAAGCGATTCAGTAGCAAAAAACATTCATTTTTGAATATCGACTTTGCTTGTAATGATTTTAAAAAGCACGTAGTGATGGGTGAAACGAAGCTTTTCGAAACTCTGAATCAGTTTAACCTCTGTGTCGCAAAATGATTCACCGTTTCGAAGCGCTGCAATCGGATTTGATTCTTATCAGAATTTCAAACCGCGTATCGTGAATCATTTAGATCGGGACTTCGGAGCTGGTTCGCGAATCATTTGATTTAAATCTGAACGTCAGTGCAGGTTCGCGAATCATTCAATTCACGAAATAATTTGCGGACTCGCTCTGAAGTTCCGACCTGAATGAATTGATTCATGAACCTGCACCGAAGTTCCGAGCTAAATCAAATCCGTGCTCCGAAGTCCAGATTTGAAATGATGGTTTGTGAATCCGAAAGTCCCGATTTGAATAATGATTCGTGAATCGCCAACCATTTGAGATTTTCAGAAACTCTGAATCAGTTTAACCACTGCGTTGCAAAATGATTCACCATTTCAAAGAGCTGCAATTGGACTGCGTATCATTTGATTTATATTGTTTTTTTTTTTTTTTTTTTTTTTTAATCACATATCCTGAATTATTTCGATCAGCACTTCAGATCGCGAATCATTTGATTCAGATCAGGACTTCGGAGTGGGTTCGCGAATCATTTAGTAAACTGAATGGTTCGCGATATGCGCTCAGAAGTCTGGTTTGCAAATCATCGGATCAGGACTTCAGAGCGTGAATCAAATGGTTGAGACTGGAACTTCAGTGCTGATTCGCAAATCATTTGATTCTGATTGGGACTTACCCAGCAAACACAGAACGTTCCCCTAACATTCCCCTATGGTTCCTGTTTGGTTATTTTTTTGGGAACCAAATGAGAACGTTCTATTTTTTGGTTTCATTTTATAACCTAAAAAGAACCTTCCCAGAAAGTTCCCTGCAGGTTATTTTTAGGTTTTATTTTTATAACCTACAGAGAACGTTCCCGGAACGTTCCCTGCAGGTTATTTTTTGGTTTAATTTTATAACCTAAAAAGAACCTTCCCAGAACGTTCCCTGCAGGTTATTTTTAGTAAAACTTTATAATAAAAACTATAGGTTTAATAAAAACTGTAGGTTAGGGGAACGTTCTGGGAACCTACAGGGAACGTTGCAGGAACGTTCCCAGAAAGTTCACGATAGGTTCCCAGAACGTTCCCCTAACCTACAAGGAATGTTCTATTTACGTTAAGAAAACTTTCGTGGCTAACCAATAGGGAACTTTCTTGGGAACGTTCTGGGAACCAAAAATTGTTAGCTGGGTAGTAGCGTATCATGAATCATTTGATTAAGATCGGAACTTAGAGTGACTTTGTAATTTTTTTCTGATTCAGATCGGAACTTCGGTGTGGGTTTGTGAATCAATTAATTCAGGTCGGAATTTCGAAGCGGGTTCGTGAATCATTTTGCAAATTGAATGATTTGCAACCCGTGCTCCGAAGTCCAGATCTGAATAATGATTCATGAATGGCCAACCATTTTAGATTGGCACTTTAGAGCTTAGATCGTGAATCATCTGATTAAGATAAGAACTTTGATACAGGTTCGCGAATCATTTCTTTCAGGTCGGAACTTCGGAACAGGTTCATGAATCATTTCACGAATTGAATGATTTGCGTTCCGTGCTTCGAAGTCCAGATCTGAAATTATGGTTTGCGAATCAGTATTCGGACCAAGATTTCGGAGCACAGTCGCGAATCATTTGATCGGAACTTCGGTACAGGTTCACAAATCATTTTGTGGATTTCGCACTCAGAATTTCTAATCTGAAATGGTTCCCAAATCATTATTCAAAATTTATTGCGAAATTTGTTTGCGAGCGGAAATTCATTGCAGATTCCAAATCATTTGATTTCAGATCGGGACTTAAGAACAAGTTTGTGAATCTTTTTTTCTGATTTTTTATTATTATTATTAAACAGTGCAAAACATCAAACCATTAGCTACAGATAAAAACAAAACCATATTAATTTTCATAAGAAAGAAAGGTAACTTACAAAATGACTTTGGATAAATAACAAGTGGAAGACATCTTCCTCAGAAGACATACAAAGACAATGTATGGATTTTAGATTCAAAAACATTTTTATTATTACAGATGTATCACATTCACGCACACCAAAATAAAAATATTCATACAGATAGGCAATTAGGTGTGGACATACCGCTTATAGATAGATATAAAGATATTTTTTTTCTTCTATGCAGACTGAGAGAACAAGATAAAGGAATCTTCTCTAAAACCAATTATTTACAAAGCAAATATTGAATATTATTATACAGTGAGTTTTCTTTGTTGTGTGTTTAATACTTTCTGAATTCTGGAGCAGAAGGAATATGGAATCACATGTTTCAAAACCAGAACACAGAAATTAACGACTCAAAGTGCTTCATATTCATGCAAAGGCCAGTATTAAACAGCACGAACGCTGGAATAACACAACGAAATTATTAAAATGTCCCACGTTCAGATCGAAATACGGGACGAAATAAGCTCACTATCAGTAGCCGAACGAACGCTTTATGCCGCAACACCCACAGCAGAGATCACGTTTGGTTGCTCTATATTTTGCACGTCCGAATAAACCAGAAGCAACACAAAAGCAATTAAAACAGCAATTAGATTCTCCTCAAGTAAATGACCGAATCACCCATCTCTGACGATCAAAAACACTCTACAAAACACACTCGCACTCACGTTACCCAGCTTATAGAAACCAAGTCATTTCATCTCAAGGTTACAGTACTAGAAAGTCTGAAAAAGTGTTATCACGTACACGACTTTACTCGTATTTACAATATCATTGGCAAAATAACATCTCTCTCTGTCAATAATTAAGTAATTCTTCTTCTCTCAGAATAATCATAAAAATGTCACCAGCACCTCTATAAGACACAACAGCAGCCATTCAGAAGATACTCAAATGAGAAACACACGCACGTCTAGTGTTCTAGTTCAATACTGAGTGTGTTCGTATATACTGTGATGACTTATAGAGACCAAAAACACCAAAAATATGAGGTTCGTCAGAGCTGAAGGTTGGCAAAAAGGTCAATATTGAAACATGTCATTCCCTTAATTCACACAAACAATATTAAAACACAGTCAGAAAGCTAATGTTCTTTACCCTGCTTCGTCTACCAACCAAGAAGCTCTAAATGAAGACAATAAAAGAGCGAGAATACAAAACAAGAAAGAAAGAAAGTGTGTGAGGTGTGTTATATCTTTCTGGAGTCTTTAGTTTCGAACAGCTTCATCCTTTCCTGTACTGTCAGTCCCTCCTTCAAACTCTGAAAAAGAATGAGAGAACGATGAGATAAAAGAGAAATGTGCTGTTTTTTTATATTTAAATATAATTAAAAAACAAAAATAATCCTTCAAAAGACTTCAGTATGTACACTGAATGCACTCTTTAATTTCAAATCAAGTGATTTGTAACTGTACACAAAATTACACTTTTAGGATCAAAATTAAATTTGATATTATTGCTTGCTGAAGCAATAAAGGTGGTTATGGTAAATATGGAAAAATTCAGACTGGGTGAAATTAAACCATATTTCCAAATTTTTAAAAAATTTGATGGCCAGTATAATTTTAAATTACATTATATTTGCTGCTGTATTAAATACAAACATGCAAAAAAATTAAAAATTAAAAAGAAAAAAAAATAAATTAAAAAAATTAAGATTCTCTGCTGTATATCAGCCTAAATAAAACTGTAATTAATTAAAAAAAAAACTAAAATACAATCATTTAATAAAAAAAAAAAAAAAAAATCAAATTAAGTAATTGAAATAATCAAATAAATAAATACATTAAATTTTAGATTTTATTAAATAATAAAATACTAATAAAATAATAAAATTACATTCCAGAACTACACACTGCAAAAAATCATTTTCAAATTCAATGGCCAACATAAAAAATTATTTACAGATTTCAGTACATTTCAAATTATTGTTCAAGTGATATTATATTCGTTATATAAAAGCCTGTCAAAAAGCCTGAAAAAATAAACAAAAATTAAATTAAATTAATTAAATGAAATTCAATTAAACTGTATATTAAATTCCAGACCTAAGGCTCCAAAAAAAAAGTAATTTTACTCAAGCTGTATTGTGTCTTGAAGACCATGTCTGCACTGCAGTCAGTTTGTTAGAAAAGTTCAGACCGAACCTTGATTAATTCAGTTTTAAACTTCACCCGTGTGGTTCACAGCATTATGGGAACATGCACATTCCTTAAAGGGACATTTAGGGAGTTTTAAACCAAAGCCTGTTTCTATATTCACTTGGTTTCCTCTAAACAGTTTTAGATCCATTTCTGTCATTTTCTTTACGTCTGTCATTCACTGGCTGTGGTTCCTTCATTGTGCAACAAGACACCAGCAAAAGACGTTCACATGAACACGCTGTACTGACTAAACACACACGCACTGGTGTCCTGTTTCTTTATTATTACACTATTAGATCTGTCTCACTGCCTTTGAGAACTAAACAGGACACATGACACTTCATTTCCTCATATCTTTAAATAATAAAAAAAAATTCAGCGGGATTCTAAAGATGTTATTTAGAGAAAATTTACCCAAAAACTACACCTAAATGTATTTAAAAACAAATTAGAGTTTCCCAAGTATGGTTTGGAAGTAAGAAATATCCTTAAATATCCCTTTAAGTTTAAGATATTCAGGGTTTATCACACAGAAACTGACAAAGAAAAGACAATGACACACAAAGTTTATTCAGACGGTAATTGTTTAACATGTGAGCTATTTCAGCATTTACAGGAGCTAGACAAATCAGACTTCAACAAGTTAGTGTTTTTATTTCCCTTTGGTTACACATGAACAACTTCAGCTAGCATATTGTCACATTAATGTAGTGTAAATGCAAATGTTCATTTGCAAACAATTACCGTCTAAATAGGGCTGAAGTCTACCTGAACACCGAAACACAAACCACACACACATACAAAGCAAGAAACCCCAACATAAAAACAGTCCGAACACATAACTTTCAGATAAATAGGATCTGTGCTGGTTATGTGTCAACCTGCCAAACCAGGTTAAGTTGCAGGTGATTTTCAAACTGTCAGGAGGTGTAGGGCTCATGCAGGATTCAAAGGCTGTGTTCACAATGGAATACTAGCTTACTAGATACTGCACAGTATATGATATAATATATAAAAATAGCACCATTATGTGAATCCGTATGCATTATTTTCAGACCTCAGTGCATGTGAATGTCATTTAGTTAAAATCAATGCAAGACTTGCTTCTGGTTCATTCATTAAACTGGAAATGAAAGGTCAGGTACAGTATGCTGTGCAATACGCTCCATATTCCATGCAAACACAGCCGGACTCTCACAAGAGTGATACCTGCTTCACCTGTAGGACCTGATGGGGTGACAGCGGTCAGCTACCCCCGACCAACCCCTCACTCTCTGCCTGACAGGACAACGCACACATGTGAAGATACACACACACATACACGAACACACAGTGTTCCATAATTCACACACACAAATACTTGGCCTGTATATCTTTCTCAAACACTTATATACATACAGCATAACATTGAACAATTACACAACCAACCAACATTTTCTACATAAATCCACAGGAATTTACACTGACCAAAATTATAAACGCAACACTATTGTTTTTGCCCCCATTTTTCATGAGCTGAACTCAAAGATCTAAGACTTTTCCTATGTACACAAAAGACCCATTTCTATCAAATATTGTTCACAAATCTGTCTTAAGTCTGTGTTAGTGAGCACTTCTCCTTTGCCGAGATAATCCATCCACCTCACAGGTGTGGCATATCAAGATGCTGATTAGACAGCATTATTATTGCACATGTGTGCCTTAGGCTGGCCACAATAAAAGGCCACTCTAAAATGTGCAGTTTTACTGTTGTTTATTGTGGCCTGTGGCATGTTGGTCCACTCCTCTTTAATGGCTGTACGAAGTTGCTGGATATTGGCAGGAACTGGAACAGACTGTTGTATACGCCGATCCAGAGCATCCCAAACATGCTCAATGGGTGACATGTCCGGTGAGTATGCTGGCCATGCAAGAACTGGGATGTTTACAGCTTCCAGGAATTGTGTACAGATCCTTGCAACATGGGGCCGTGCATTATCATGCTGCACATGAGGTGATGGTCGTGGATGAATGGCACAACAATGGGCCTCAGGATCTTGTCAAGGTATCACTGTGCATTCAAAATGCCATCAATAAAATGCACCTGTGTTCGTTGTCCATAACATACGCCTGCCATACCATAACCCCTCCGCCACCATGGGCCACTCGATCCACAACGTTGACATCAGCAAACCGCTCACCCACATGACACCATACACGCTGTCTGCCATCTGCCCTGTACAGTGAAAACCGGGATTCATCTGTGAAGAGAACACCTCTCCAAAGTGCCAGACGCCATTGAATGTGAGCCTTTGCCCACTCAAGTTGGCTACAACGACGAACTGCAGTTGAGCTTCAGATGAGCTTCCCTGAGATGGTTTCTGACAGTTTGTGCAGAAATTCTTTGGTTACGCAAACCGATTGTTGCAGCAGCTGTCCGGGTGGCTGGTCTCAGACGATCTTGGAGGTGAAGATGCTGGATGTGGAGGTCCTGGGCTGGTGTGGTTACACACGGTCTGCGGTTGTGAGGCCGGTTAGATGTACTGCTAAATTCTCTGAAAAGACTTCGGAGACGGCTTATGGTAGAGAAATGAACATTCAATTCATGGGCAACAGCTCTGGTGGACATTCCTGCAGTCAGCATGCAAACTGCAAGATCTGCACATTTTAGAGTGGCCTTTTATTGCTGTCTAATCAGCATCTTGATATGCCACACCTGTGAGGTGGATGGATTATCTCTGCAAAGGAGAAGTGCTCACTAACACAGATTTAGACAGATTTGTGAACAATATTTAAGAGAAATAGGGCTATTGTGTACATAGAAAAAGTTTTAGATCTTTGAGTTCAGCTCATGAAAAATGGGGGCAAAAACAAAAGTATTGCGTTTATAATTCTGGTCAGTGTAGATACACTCAATGGCTGACAATGTATATTTATGACAAAGCGAGATGGACACACTATGACCTCTCACCTTTGACCTGACCCCACGAATCTGTTTGGATTTTTCTTTCTTCAGGAAATCTGGGTTACTCTTCGACTTCATAATGTCTGCCACAAACACAAATACACAAGTAAAATCTTCAAAAGTAGAACACTCTTATTGTAATAAATTAGAAGATGTCTGGCAATTATCTGAGATGATCTAATATGAAATTATCTGGACTAGACAAACATTTACACTAATTTCAGTGAATTTTCTTGTGTGTAATATTGTCTGAAATAAATATATAAAAAATATACACACATATATATACACACTACCACTCAAAAGTTTGGGATCAGTAAGAATTGTAATGTTTTTTAAAGAAGTCTTATGCTCATCAAGACTGCATTTATTTGATCAAAAATACAGAAAAAAATGATAATACTGCAAAATGTTCACAACAGAATATTTTTTTTTGTGTATTCTGCCTTGATGAGCATATATATAAAATAATTAATAATTCATTTAATTTCAGTATATGCAAATATTATATGCCATTATTGATAAACAAATAACAGAATATTTTTTTCTGTATTCTGCCTTGATGAGCATATATATATATATATATATATATATAAAATAAATAAATAAAATAATTTTCAGTATATGCAAATATTATACGCCATAATTGCTAAACAAACAAAAAAATGTAAAATAAATTCTCTAGCATCAGACACTGAAAATTTGTGCTTTTTTTGTCCTTTTGTGCACTCTGGCACAAAAGTCAAGCAGACAACCTGAGGTTTGTTAAATGATGACATAATTCCAATTTTTGCATGAATTATTCCTTTTCCTGTCTCACCGTATCCAGGAGTAACGCCACTCCCCTCAGCATCTAATTCCCCAAGAGCTTCTGTAGCAGCCAAAAGTTTCTCTCTCAGCTTGTTAATGTCACAGTCAGCTTTAGCTTTGACAATACTCAGCTCCGTGTAAATGTCCTTGTACTTGTCGGAAGCATACTTCTTATCCTGAAACACACACACATGAACAGCATGTTGATATGTTCAAAGAACGGTTAAAGAGAAACACTTGTACAGAGTGTCTATGTGTGCGTGCATATTACTCGAAGTGCCGACTGCAGCTCGTCTTTGAGAGAGTTTATTTCCTGTTTGAGGTACTGGATCTCTGACTCCTTCACTCGCAGCAAAACCTGCAATGAAGCAACATTTAGATGTTGTGCATGGCAACTTTTATTGATCTAAATTCAGATGACAGAGTTGGTGCTGTACCTCCAGTTCATAGATATCTTTGCCTTGTGTCAGAGAGGACATTGATTTGTCTTCACTAATGCAAGAGTGCATTCTGGTGATCTCCTCATTTAGACGATGGTTTAGTTCCTGTAAACATAAACCACACAAGTTTATTTTTATATGACAGTGTGGAACTTTGTTTGCTTCTATTGTTCTTAAGGCAAGATAATAATACAGGCAAAAAGTCAATTTTGAGATATTGCTTTTCATAACATGTTGTTTCAGACTAGTGGAAAGAAAACACCCAAAATACACATTTATTACAGTTTATTTATTATAAGAAATTTTAGGCTTTTTATTAATAAATGTTTTCAGAAAGTTCAGGTTGACCTGGTTGTGTATGTGCAGTTTCTGGTTCTCTCGCTGGCATTGCCCCAATGCCTGTCTCTCGGCTTCCAGAGCTTGAGCCAAATGTGCGTTTTCTAAACACTTCTGAGAATACTGCTCAGACAAAACCTCCAGCTCGCGATGGATAGACTCCAACTCCTCTCTACATGGACAAAATGTAAAAATACATGTCAAAACTTCCATTTGCTTGGCAAAAAGCATCAATAAATAGAAGCAAATCTTGTGACTAGTGAATGGTTCAAGTAGATAAAGAGATGTTTGGCATCTTACTCGTACTGTCTGCGCAGCTCCTGAATGTCTGCGCTTACGCCGCTCATCTGCGACCGCTGCGTTTTCTCCATTTCCTCGCGATGAGCATTTTTCATGGCCTCAATCGCTGCACACAAAACAACCTACTGTGATGCATCAAATCCATGACATTAAACATTTATTATAGTGCTAGATACAATGTTGCAATATAGTTGCAAGTAGCGACTATATAGTCGCTACACGCTTGTTCCCCTAATTAAACATTACACACTTTAACTAGCATTCATACTGACAGAAATTTGCAAAGACAAACCATAAGTAATTCACTTTCAAATTTGGAAATTTGGTGTATACAGTAACGCATTCATTACCAGCAATAGTGGCGTTTGTTTCCTCCTCCAGCAGTCTTTCTTTCTCCTCCAGAAGTTTCCGGATCTCCCGTTGATGCTGCCTTTGAATATCGTCAATCACCTTCTGATGTGTCTCCTCCATCGCTGCAAATCCACGCTCGCATGTCGCCTGCATTTCACATAAAACATCAGATTACAAATGCAAACAAACACCATGCATACTATCTCTACTCCAGCAAGCTCTCTATTAGAGCTGGGTATCTGCAATTGTTTCCCTGATTCAATTCAATTTGGATTCAGATTCAGTTCATTATGTCTTGACTTGACGGTGGATAAAGTAGATAATTTATTCAGCAAAGCCTATTTTTTTCACTTCAATAGTCATTTTTGAGTTTGTCATTAAAAAGCCATAAATTAAATGATTTTAATCAGTACAATCCAATTGTACAAATGAAGAAATGATTCAGAAAACCAATGTTTACCCAGCCCTATTTTCTACAGAGCTTCGTCAGCTATGGGGTTCACATATCAAAACATTTGCTCATGTGATGAGAGATGAAAGTTAGCACAGAAAAGTGAAAGGAAAGCAGCATGCTTGATAGGGTTTAACTATCATGCACTCAACATTAACACAATGCTAAAACTCTAAAACACAAGGTGTTTTAGAACAGTTTTTGAACAGAGGAAGTCCTCAGTAAACACAGTAATATAATGTGTGATAAGTTTGTCTGTAATCATGGTCATTCGTACATTCATTGTGTGTGCTCAAGACTCCCTGTGCTTCTAATGTGCACTACAGCATAGGAAAAAATGGGAAAGCGTCATGGTTATGAGGCTACAGGGTTGCAGTGGTCATCTCAGCATTGCTTTCAAAAATCCAAGAGGCATAAAATTAGAAATCACATGATATATATATATAATAAACAACAGAGTAGATATGTTATTTGAAATGTGTACTTGAATAAACGAATGCAATAAGCCAAAGCATACTTGGCTAAAACCACTGCAACCCAAACTAATAACAACAACCTACTGAGGGTCCTACAAACATGGCGCTATGGCGGTGAATGGGTGTGACTTTAAATTTGAAAAGCGAAAGGTTAAACCTTGAGGCTGTCCAAGTCTCGCTGGTACTTCTCCTTCAGGCTGGTCAGATCTCCATCCAGTGGTTTCTGTTCCAGCTCCTCCCTCATGCTGCTCAACTGCATTTCCAGCTCCCGGATTCGGAGCAGGGACTCCCTGCACGTTACCTGATCAGATCCACCCCCTTCCTCCATCTCCTCATCCTTGCTCTCCACTTGTTCGCTTCTCTCCTCCAACGAGCAGATGGTCTGGCTGTAGCATTCTTGTAGCTTGCGGAGCTCCTCTCTGTTGGCGTGTTCTAGTTCCTGGACCTTACCCTGAAATTCCTGCTCAAGTTTTTGGATTTGCTCCTTGTGCCTCAGCTCGGCATCTTCCATTTCTAGCAGCAGGGTCTCCAGCCTGCGTTGGCTGTTGGCGGCACGCTCCATTAGTTCGAGCTCTCTGGTTATTTGCTCCTGCTCTGCCCTTCCCATCTCATCCGTATGCCTGCTCTTGAGTTCTTCTTTCTCCTTATGAAATGCCTCTTCCAGCTGGGTTAGGTTCTGCCGTTGCTCCTGGAGCTCCCTGAGCTTATAGGATAGTTCTCCTCGAAGCATGTCATTCTCCTCCTGCAGGGAACTGATAGTGCCAGTGAAGCTAAGATGTTCTTTTTCCAAGCAGCTCTGGTAGTGCCTTTGGATGGCTGCAACACTCTCAGCGTGCTCCTGGACGAGCGCTGCCATGTTGCGGCTAGTCTCCTGGCAAAGGGAAAGTTCCCTCGAGTGGCCTGCTCGTAACCTGCAAGCAACATAAGCGACTTGCGCCTGCATCAAAGCCTCTCGCATACAAACGGCACTGGAGTCATCGCGGCACGTGCTCATCTGGATGGCATCCGCAAGTCCAGAAAGTGCATCTGTTTCCCCTTCCTCACAGATCCTCTCAATTTCCTGAGAGAGAGTGCGAAGGGCTTTTGCTTGCTTTTTGAGCTCAGCAATGAGATTTTCCCAGCTCGTTTGCAGATGCGATTCGGATTCTGCACTATGGGATAGCATGCCGCCTGTTAAATGTCTGCGGACAATCTCTGCTGCTAAACTCTGAGCTTCCTCAATCTCAATCTGCTCCATATAGGGGACAAGCTCAGGAGGGGCAATGTCAGCAAGGTGATCAGTGTCACTTTGGGTCATGCTCTCAATGTGAGCACGCTTTGATACGCTAACGGCATCTTTCAGAGCCATGTCCCTTTGCTTCAATGTCTTGTTCGCCTGGACCAAGTCCTTTTGAAGCTCATCAAATTTTTCCTGAAAATTCATTGTTAGGTTCTGAAGTGAATAGGCAAGCTCAGCACTAATGCAGGTGTTCTTGATGACATCCTGTGAAAAAGCGCTATTTGATAGTTTACTTGTCTCAAGCTTGCCCACCTCTGCCAAGAACGTGGTCTCCAGCATAAGCTTTCTTGTAAGTACATCAGCATAAACAACTGAGAGACAGCCATTGCAGTTCTTCTTGATGTTTTCGGCATCCTTGTGAATTGAGGTCAGGGCTGACATAATATCAGAGTTCAGGTCTTGTAGAGAGAACCCCATCTTCTCCAGAACCTCAGCCTCAAAGGTTAACGTTCTGGCAAACTGCTTTATACTATCCTTCACTGACTGCCCATCTGGTGCATCAAAGATCTGGCATGACTCATAGAATGGGCTGTTCTTCTTCAGGTACGTGGTGGCACAAACCAGCTGTTTCTCTACTTCTGCAAGGGTACAAATTAGAGATTCAGGAGAACTAGTCTCTTTCTGATTGCTGAGAATTCCTCTGACTTTTTCTGTGCAAGACTCTACCAGGGCCAGTGCCTTCTCATATTCCTCACTGCCCAGTTCGCCAAAAGTCTTGTTGAGAAATTTCTGACTGGGTTCATCCAGTGGTAATTCATCACAGGTTTTAGTCGTGCAGTCCTCCATGGTGGCTCTGGTGCTCAAGTGTTCCTGCATCATTGAAAGATCGGGCTGATCCCGTATCTTTTCTGTAAGGTGCCTAAGCTTCTCTTCGGTGGCCAATAGCTTGGTTTCCAGAGCATGAATAATGGAGATGAACTTCTCTGGATCTCTGTACTGCTGGAATGAACTGTCACTGACTACACTGATATCTTGGGTCAGGCTTAGGTCGTGCATGTGGTCTAGGCTCAGATCTTGCGTTAGATCCAAAGATGTATTTTCTGTCTGAAACTTGTCTGCTTCCTGGGACCGATAGGATTGGCACTGAATGGTGGAAAAGCGAATCCTCTGGCGCTTTACCAAGGACATCTCCGTCTCGGAGCTGCTTCTTGCAAGCAGAATTTGGGAGGTACTTGAGGATGAGGAAACATCATGTTGCATCTCTTTTAACCCATCAAGCAAGTCTTCCTCTGAGCGACAACGTCGCATTCGGAGATCTGCATATCCGAGTCGCAAGGCATTGAGATGCTCCTCCAGCTCAGCAATCCGATCCTCTGCAACCACCAGTTTTGCCTGAAGCTCCTGTTCTGCTTTTCGGGACTCTACCAGTCCTGGATACTCGCGCTCCATTTTAGAAAGTAGTTCTTCTTTCTGCTGCAAGCAAAGTTCTGTTTCTTCTAGACTACTGCCTAAGGCAGCCATCTTGATGAGAGCCTCGCTCAAGTCCTGCTCCTTCTGTCTGATTAGCTGCTCATACATTTCCTTTGTCTGCTTCACCTCCTCTTCCTTCTCTTGTAGCACATGACTTATCCTAGCAAATTCTTCTGAGACTCGCTCATACGAGCTCTCCAGAGAGTGATAGTCCGTTTCCACTGTCGTTAAACATGCCTGTTGCTTTCCTACCTCTCGGTCGGCCTCTGCAATCTGATTGAGGAGTTCCTGACAGCGGCAAGTGAGCTGGTCACGTTCCTCCTCCAGCCTCCTCACGCTCTCCCGCAGCATTTCAACCATATCCGTCTGCACCTCCAATTCCTGCTGAAGACGGTGAACTTCGTCCCTGAGTCCGACAGTTTCCATCCCACCACTCCCTCGCAGCAGTGCCTCCACTTGTTCTTGCGCCTCTTGCAGTTGCTCTTCTATTTCACTCCTCCTCTCTTCAGATTCTACCAATCTCCGAGTCAGTCCCTGCCGCTCCCGCTCCTGTTTCTCCTCCAGGCTTCGCTGTTCTTTCCTCTCTCGCTCCTCTCTCATAGTCTGAGCTTCCTCCAAGGAAATCAGACGTCCAGTGGCCTCAGCGAGCCTCTCCTGTAACCTCTGCACCTCCTTGTGCTGATCCCTCTGCAAAGCTTGCTGCTGCTCAAGCTTTCTCAGTTCCTGGTTCTTCTCTAGCAAACTAGCCTCGACTTGCCGAAGACGTTCCTCGCTCTCTCGCAGCTGTGACCGCAACGTCGTCTCATTTCGAACCCATTCTTCCTCACGTTCTTGACAGCGAACCCGCTCAATTTTCAGCTCGCTACGCATTCGTGCCACTGCCTGCTCACTCGCTACAATCTCTGCCATAGCAGCCGTTAACTTTTCCTCTAGGGCATCAATCTCCGCCTCATGGTGTCCTATTATATCTTTCGCTTCGCTATAGCTACGCCGCAAGCTGCTAACTTGTTGATTTGCCTTATCTTGCTTCCGTCGCTGGGAATCCAGCTCGCATTTTAGATCCTGGTTCAGCTTGCTGAGGCGCTGCCATGGTGCTCGGTGAACCGAGGTAGATGCTGCCTCAGACGAAGGCTTTGCAGCGGTCGTATCACTCTTTAAGAGATTAAGAGCAAAGTGCAGTTAGTCACACACGATGCTCAACATCTTCTGGGCTGTGGCTGGGAACCCGGGAGATCAATTTCTGAAGTTACATACTTACTCAAGCTTTCCACTGTGCATTTTTCAGGATGGCATCAAAGATGAAGAGTATGGTGCTCAAAAATGAGGGGAAAATGTGAACAACAAGGGAAATAAGTGATCTACAAAGGCTGTGGAACTACGAAATGCAACTATGAAATGCAACCTTGGGTGAATAGATAATATAAATGGAACTGTACAGAAAAAAATACAAGAGGAAACAAGAGAAGGAAGAAAAAACAAATGGAGTAACACTACACCAGATTACTATACAACAACTAAAGAAAAATGAAGTACAGAGAAATGGCACCACCATGCAAAAAGAGGATGACAAAAGATGAAACAGATACAGAAAGTAGAAAAGCACAGCTGAAAGCTTGTCAGATGTTTACATTTGTTATCTTCAGCAAACTTGTGGTTTGGTTACAAGCATTTGAACCAAAACCCAGTCAGAGCCCAGGAAAAGAAAGACATTGCAGATCAGTTAGTACCACTCATGCTGAAAGTTTTATCAACACCCCAAAAATTACATTAGTACTGAAATCAAAAAAGCAAGAGACACAAACACAAAAAGTACAGAAGATATTGATTTCGGTATCTTTTTTGACTAGGCCGATCTGTTTGGGTACCTGGAGTACGTATCCTTCCCTGGCGCTCTGCTCTCTCCCACGCGCATCCTGAAGTTGCTCCTGTAAGATGCTGTTCTGCTGCTGGAGTCTCGCCAGCTCCCTTTGTGCCTGACCTAACTGTGGACAACAGAGGACATGAGAGGACATCAGAGGAAGGCAAAAAGATCTGAATGTGGAAATGTGGGACATTTTATGATGGAAAGTGAGGCCAGAAACTCATGTTTCTTACCTCCTTTTCCAGTGCAGTGGTCAGCTCTTGTGGAAGGACTCTGTCTCCAACAGGTACATTTGAGCTGCCAGTGATCGGTACCTGCTTCTCCTCTCTGAGGGGCGTTGTTTCTACCTGATGCCACCTCTGCTCAATTTCCACTTGGACGTCTGAGTTTCTGCGGTCCACACTTTGACTCTCGACCTCTTGCACCTCTCTGCCATGGTCTACATCCATTCTCACTTGTTCTTGTGGCACTTTATGAGGGATCTTTGACGGAGGCTCCGCCACCATCGTCGCATTGACTGTAGGTGCAGTCTGATTGTGGTGCATATATTCCTGCATGACTTCTTCATCTCGCTGTGGCAACTTGTCAGTATGGCTGGTAGTTGTAATTGAGGATGATGTCTGATGAGAGGAGGAGCTAGAGATGGGAGAGGAGGCAGCAGAGGAGCTGGAGGAAGGAGAAGACGAGATAATGACTGAAGTGTCTGCCCTCTTTATTGAGGGTTGTCCGCTCTCGTTTTCCTGTCCTGGGCGGAACTCGGACCAGTCAAAGGTTTTAGACCGTCCCTCACGCTTGTTGACTCGGCTCTTACGGTGATCGGAAGGAGGCGCGGAGTCTGTGACGTCCTCGTGCGCCTTTTTAGCTTCAACTACAGAGGTGTTAGAGAGTTGCGAAGAGTTTGAAGGGGGTTGGATGTAGTTTTGCTCCACGTTTGATCTGGTTCGCTCTTCTGGAAGGGAACTGTGAGGCGAGAAGATACTGAATCAGTTCATCAGTTCAAAATGATCCCTTATTTGTAGACACAATTGTACTGTACACAGTGTTAAAGAAAAGAAATGTGCCACAGCTGCCTAAAAACACATTCCCAAAACGCTGAAGACAGGATGGTTTGATTAATGGTTAGTAGGGTGAGGAAAACCATCTGGTCACTGCATGGCATTCAACCTTTGTCAAACATGTCGGTAAACACTCATGTAGGCCTGTGCTGCAGGGCGCCTTCTAAAAATGGGAACTGATGCAATGCTATTTTTTCATCGCCTTTAAAGAAGGAGGTGGCGTAACATCACAAGGGATGGATAGACACTGGTGAGTTGTGAACATCAAAATGCGCTGTACCAGCCTAACTTAACTACCCGCCAATACCTGCACTTAGTTTTAATGCATTTAGTTTTAAAATTTGCCTTATTAACCATGATTTTCAATCAGACTATTTTTTTGGTCTAAAATAAAATGTATCATCCAATAGTAGATGACTGACAGACAAATTATGCCTTAGGGTGTCCACAATTAACTTGTTTAATATAGGTCTATCCAGTGTGAAGCTGAAAATGTCAATTCATTCAAACAGGATTTCACACATATCACTTTATCGTCTTGCGTCTGGTTAGCATGTGGTGTGAAACAGCTGGAATGTCAAATTAGGCAGACGTGTTAAGTGCATTAAATCAATTTAATGTCATTAAACACGTCTCAAAAATTAAAAGACCAAAACAAAACATCAACACCACTATCGTACTCCAAACACCACTAACAACTCCAAAATAACCAAGCATACATCGCAAAGGCTCTTCTACTCCATTTAATTCCATAATTGTAAACAACATTAGAAATACTAAATTAACAGCTCAATTATAAACAGAGTAAACTGGAAAACAACACAGGCGAACCGGAACAGGAATTATTGGCATAGCAGACACAAGCCAGAACATTACGAAAGCACGTCGCTACGTTTAGCTCTGACATAACAGCATAAACACACACACACAGGTCAGAATAAGAAGTGGAAATGCCAACCTGGGCATAAGAACTGAAAGTTTCAGAGACACGTTTTTCCTGTAGCCGGAGCAGGAAAAACACAAGAAAAGAAATTATACAGGCAAGTTAGGAACAGAAGAAAAGAGAAATAATTACTAACAAAAACAGTGAAGTTTGAGGAACCATTTAGGAGACAGAAAAAAAACTCAAGAGGAAATATGGAAGTTGACGTGCTCAAATGGTAAGCATGAACTGTTCAGGTAAGGTTGTGGATCTTTAAAGGTAAAATTTGTCATTTCTGTGCCACCAACTACCACAAACTGAACCGGTCTGCCGTTGGACGGACAAACATGTAGTCCCAGTCCAAACTCACAGCATTGAAAAAGCTGATTGTTGTCAACAGAGGTGCAGAAATGGCACATTTAACCTTTATAATACAGAGTATACCAATTAATTCACAGATGGAAGTTTTAATGTTTGATGTTCTTTTCACATTTAACATGAGGTAGAAGCTCACCGTGTGACATCAGGAGCGACGGTGGGCCGCATGTTCTTTAGAATGGCTTGAATCCAGTTCCGACGTATCCCAGAAGTCATAGCAGACAGCGTGAATGCTCCTTCCTTACTCTGAGAGGACAACACGGAATATTTAAAAGCAAAATAAATAACTCAAATGTTACGATGTACTATAATTTTTTAATAGCTCTCAAAGACAAGTATTTCTGTGAATTAGTGATTTATGCAGCTCAACATATTTTAGATGCAAAGAAATATAATGTAAATGTTTATATTTTTAATAATATTATCTATTTAATTGAATATTGAATAAAATACATATTCAGAGCATAAAAATTATATTAATTACAGAAAATATTACCAGATTTGTAATCATTTAAAATAACTTTACAGGCCTATAAATCACAATTCTTTGATATTTCCACTTGCTATAACTGTGGGACACTGCAAATCACAAAAGAAATTAATAAATGCGGGTCAGTCCTACATCTTTCATTCAGAAACAGTATTATTTCACAAGAAATGATACAATTACATACAAGCTCAAGTGAAATTTAAGATCAGACAGGAAGAGGAGTTTCAGACGTGAGTTTAGCGTTCTGTATCCAAGGCATAAAGATAGCAGCCTGAAGTTATATTTACAGTTGTTATTCATTTCTTGACACTGACGCCCCGCTGTTCGTCTGTACACAGAGACGGCCAACGCTTTCTGCTATTTCTGACATCTCTAAAATAACTTTAAAAACAGCGCCGGGGAACCTACAGTTATTCGTCATCTAGATGAACAACACAACATCAAGTACATCTCAACGGCGTTATTAATAAAACACAGGAGCATTAATGTGTGTGAGATTTTTTTCTGTCATATCACTTATAAATCATTAATCCTAAGTATTTTATAATACTGCTGTTGCTTGAAAGCCATTAATTAAAAATTAGGTGACCACTATCTGAAAAATCTTTACATTTTGATATTAAAAACAAATATAATATAAGTAAAATATTATAAATATAAGTCAAAAGAGTCTCAGATGAGCGTGTGATGTGTGGCATTGGACCTGTAGGGTGTTATTTCATAGGGATGTGATGATGTCACGGCTGCTGACAGATCAGGTGACATTAGTGATGAAACAATGCTTAGTGAGGAACAGTGCTAGTGTTACAGCTAACATCACCACAGCTTTATTTAGGTGGGAAAACATACCATTGCATACCTACCAGACATACTTGTCTAGCATCAATACTTCAAGAGCTCAGGGATGAATATTATGACTGATACATATATTACAGTATGAGTTAAGGTTAGCTAAAATAGCCGGTCTGTTGCTCTGATGTAGTTCATTAAGCAGTTTTGGTATATACATATACCTTTATTATAAATATGAGGTAAAATATGACTGAAACAACAACGCAGCATCACTCACAAGGATTTGGAAGCCATAGTTCCTCTGAACTGGGAATTCGGTCACATCGTAGCACATGGAAAGATCGATCTCTCCATCCAGATCGGCAGCCTGAGGAACACGACGGACGTTGTTAAACAGTCACGTGATTAAAAAATTAGTTTAATCGCTGATGAAAACACATACCTCCTCAGCGATGGAGTCTCGGTAGAACCTCAGGCTCTGATCGGTCAAAACAAACCAGTGTTTCTTCCACTGATGAATACAGAAGCAGAAAAAAGTTTTGAATAACCTCCATATTAAATATTCAAACAACACTAAAGCACAAGGACATCAATTTCTGAATAGTTTTATTTATTTTAGACTCACCAATCCATCTTCGTACAGTTTGGTCATCCATCCTTTCTTAAAGTTCAGCAGGTCTGGCTGAAAACAGATGAGAATAATAGATGCAATTAATAGACTACCAACATTAACAACGAACAGCTAAATATTACTGAACATAAAAAACAAAAACACAGTTTTGCAATAAATGTTTTAGAGCAAAAATTGCTTATTTTAAATAAATAAATTATTTTTTTTTTTTTATTTAATTTTAATTTAATCCAGTTTGATGCTCATTCAATTCAATGCAATAATTCACTGGAAAAAAAATGGATTTATAATATTTACATTATAAAAATGTTCTTGTGTTTCATGAATGAGTCCCGATGAGCTTATTTTTCTGATTTTTAAATACATTTTGCCTTTTAACTTAACTTATCTTGTAGCCGGTTTATTTGGTTTAAGAATTAACACTTAAAAATGACATATTTTGCCATTTTTACAAAATGCACAATATGGTTATTTTTTATTTTATTTATTTAGTATGTTTTATGTTTTAAAATTAGTAATTTCATTATTTAAAGCAATACAAATAAATTTCATTAAAAATTAATTAAAGATTGATCAAAATAATAAAGAATTCATTTTTATTTGATTTATTTACAATATTTTTAATTCAATTAAAATGTATTTTATTTAAATATAAATACAATAAAATAAATAAATAAGCTTAATTTTCAACTATCCCTTATTATTCACCTTATTAAAAACTTCTATTTTGTTGTTTATCATTTTTTTCCTACATTTTTATAAAGAAAATTAATGGCAAATATATTTCCTGAACCCAGAGCATCAGAAAAGTGACTCATTCCTATTCCCTTGCCATATTTTGTTAGTAATTGTGAAAAAATAATTAAATAAATCACAATTCATGATATTTCAACTACTTGCTATTTAAAAAGGGGTTTGGGAAATGCTGTTTTGAAGTACTGTACATGCAATTAGCAACATATAAACACTTTCAAATAAGACATCAAGAGTTAAGACGACATAAACAAACATAATAATGTAACTTTTTTAATGTAACTTTTTATTTTCATTATATGTACTAAAAAAAAAATAAAAAAAAAATAATCAATAAAACAACACATATAGAAAAATAAAATAAAATTATATATTCAAAAGAATCTGCATTCAAACTTAATAAAGACCTAAAAATGACTTCTGCATCTTAAATCCACGATTAATCACAGTCAGAAGGCTTCCGCACAAACACAAGCAGTGGTCCCTCACAAAGCCATAAACAAACTAATCTACAACCTAAAATACCACAACCAATAATAATATAAACACTCCACCATCTAATGCAGGCGTATAGAGCAGATCTGGAGTCGAGATCACACCCACCGGCCGTTTGCTAGCTAGCCGTTAGGTTCACAGTACCTTAGTCTTGTTGAGTTTCATCTGTGACCTGTTCTTCACACGCTTCTGACTCACATGCCGTCTTTCTGTGTGTATGAACATGAATCTGTGTTCTCATGTGTGTGCGTGTGTGTGTTTGGGCATGTGTCGGTGTCTCTGGTCCTAACACTCTGAGCGAATGCTATTTATAATCAGGGGTGGTGAAGTGGTTCTGGGTTGGGTTTGCATGAACGAAGTACTAACAGCTGAAACACACAGACGCTCTTAGACAGCCTCGGAATCCCTTATAAATAATCACGCTGTGTTCTTAAGAGCAATTTACTATAGAAGCATATTTGCGTTTATATGACACTTACAAACTTATTAGAACTGGCCTCAAATGTTGCATGAAGACTATGCAGTTTTTTTTTGCATATAATGCAATATAATTGTAACCAACAATGTAAAGGTTAACTACTGCATGACTCAACAGTCATAGACTTCTGTATCTTAATGAAATACAGTGACACAGAAAAGGAAAGCTGATCCAGAGGTCAGGTGGCTGTTAAGTCTTTAGTCATGCACATCAATCTTCAAAGGGCCCCTTTGGGACTTTTACAATGTAATGTATATTAAAATGACACATTCATGCACAACAAATTATTTCTGGCTAAAAATTAATTGATTTAGAGAAACATAAGATTATGCCGATGCATACAGAATTATGTGGCAGCATTTGAAATGAAACTGACCCTATTCACACAACTTAATTTAAAAAAAAAATTACACGTGACTATATTTACAAACTATACAATATTGTTTAATTTTTATTTGATTTATTTAGTATGTTTTTAATTCAATTAAAATAAATAATTCCCTGATTTAAAATAATAAATCAAAGTACAATATGGTTAATTTTCAATTTGATTTATTATGTGTTTTTAATTAAATTAAAATAAGCAATCTCCTTATTTAAAATAATAAATCAAAGTACAATATGGTTAATTTTCAATTTGATTTATTTAGTATGTTTTTCATTAAATTAAAATAAATAATTTCCGTATTTAAAATAAAAAAAAATCAAAATACAATATGATTAATTTTCTATTTGATTTTTTAGTATGTTTTTAACTAAATTAAAATAAATAATTTCCTTATTTGAAATAATACATCAACGTAAAATATGATTAATTTTCAATTTGATTTATTTAGTGTTTTTAACTCAATTAAAATAAATAATCTCCTTATTTAAAATAATAAATCAATATTTATCAAAATTAATAAATCATTTTTATTTTATTTATTAACTATATTTTAATTAAATTAAAATGTATTTTATGTAAATACAAAAACAAAAATATAAATAAAGAAATACGCATAATTTTCAAAAATCCTAAAATTCTATTATGCATAATAACAAGCACTATTTAATATAATACATTACCATATATATATATATATATATATAGCAATTAAAAACGGTCAATTATATCCACAATTAAAAGACATTTATGTGAATTTGTGTGGTCTTACAGTCATGAGTGTCTCTGTGGCTCTGCGATCCAGACTTTTGGCCCTGCGGTAACCAGCTAGTGAAGAAACGTCATCTGTCCGGCCTTTAGCTGAATCCAATGAAAACTCCTGCAACAGTTTATGAAAGTAATTCAAAATGAATGAATTTAAAGAAACTTCAATACGTTACTGCTAACAGGCCTCCTTGAAATTTCATCATACAACATAGTTTTGACTCTGACATCTAACTGGTTGAGAATAGAAGATCTCAGAACTGGTTTATTACTAGAAAATGTTCAGTCTACTCATTTAAAATGTTAAATTTAAATGTTAAATGAGTACCTGTTTCTGGTTAGACAGGCGTCTCTCATTGCGTCCTGCTCTCTGATTGGCTGTTTTAGAATAAGAAGGGGCGGGGTCTGTTGAAGAACTCGTTGTGTCCATTTGTTCTGGAGTGCTGCCAGTGTCATGAGACTCAAATCTCTCAATGACCTGTGAACGTCTGCTGCAAAACACACACACAGATGTCAGAAGACAAACAATGGGAAAAATACAGCAGAATCAGACACATTCCTTTCATCACAGATCTTCATAAATTATTTCTAACTCCAAAGTAATGCCTTAAATCATACACTGAGTTAAATGCAATGCATAATTCATTAGGCTCATAATGTATAATGTCCTATACAAATATACACTTCTGTTCAAAAGTTTGTGATCTGTAAGATTTTCAATGTTTTTTAAAGCAATCTCTTCTGCTCATTTATTTGATAAAAAAAAAATACAGAAATAAACAGTAAAACTGTGAAATATAATTACAATTTAAAATAACAGTTTTGTATTTTAACATACTTAAAAATATTATTTATTTGTGTGATCAAAGCTGAATTTTCAGCATCATTACTCCGGTCTTCAGTGTCACATGATCCTTCAGAAATCACTCTAATATGCTGTTAAAAAGATTTCTTTTTAATGTTTTAAACAAATCAGCATATCAGAATGATTTCTGAAGGATCATGTGACACTGAAGACTGGAGTCATGACTGAAGAAAATTCAGCTTTGCATCACAGAAATAAATTATATTTTAAAGCATATTAATATAGAAAACCATTATTTTAAATTGCAATAATATTTCATAATATTACAGTTTTGTTCTGTATTTTTGATCAAATAAATGCAGATTTGATAAGCATAAGAATCTTCTTAAAAAAAAAAATCATTACAAATTTTACTGATCCCAAACTTGAACGACATATAATATTTAATCAAAACAAATTATTTAAAATCAATCAAAATAAATAAATGCTCATTTTTACTCATTCCCTAATTTCACCAACATAAAAGTTAGTTGTTTAGAATTTAATCTTTAAAAAATCCTAAAACGTTCAACTTCATTTTAAAAGTGTTGAATGTAATGCATAATAAATAAACTAATAAATGCATTATTAAATAAACATTTCAACATTTCTACCTAACACTGCAGGATGTTTACATCTACCAAGGAAGGATGCTGGAGAATATTTCATGGAAAAATTAATAAAAAAAAAAAAAAAAACACTTCCTCGGTTCACTTCTGGTCAGTCAGCTGAATCTGACCCCTGTGAATACCCTCAACACTGTCTTAAGTCAAACAGGAAATGTTGTTGGAAATGTTTTTCATTGTTTTCCCTCTATTATGATATTAAACCTCCAACGTTGTACATCTTGATTGTTTCAGAACAGCTCAGTTTTAATTAAACCAGATTGGATGAATTACATTAGTAATAGTAATGTAATTATTGCAATTAGTTGTAAATACTTCTTATTTATAATGCAGCAACTCTTGGCATGCATTGGAGTTAGCAATCACAGACAAGCTTAATTTCCTCTGCAAAATTGCCTTTAGAAGAATTTTGGTGTTTAAAACTGTAAAGCTTTTCTCAGCAGTGAGTTTCTGAGATGTTAGCATGTCATTGATTGTGGTTTTTTTTTAACATGATGAATTTGGTCTTAAAAGAGCAGATGGTAGAGCAGAGGGACAGACACAGGAAACCAGCAACAACAGCCATGAGCAGAACCCCAGACACCATCAGTCTTTGTCCCAGTGTACACCCATGTGTTAGTAGTAATAATTTATTTAATAATTTATATTTACACCTGTTTCACACCGAAATAAAGCAGCAGCATATGTGCATTGTTTTCACAGCGTTTCTGATGCACAACATTAAAATACTTCATACAAATAAATAATTTCTTAATTTAAAATAAAAAAGGTAATCCCTTGTTTATACTTAAAAAAAACACTCTGTATTAATATATACAAATATTGTAATTATTTTAATTTTTTGTCATTTGTTAATTATAGGCATAAATAAATATTATTATTAAATGTCATTATTATAAATAAATGTAAAAAAAAAACATATATATATATACATAAATAAATGTGTGTGTGTGTATATATATATATATATATATATATATATATATATATATAGTTTATAAGTTTATGTATTTATTATAATTTTGTTTATATAATTTAATATTTTTTCATATAAATATTTTATACATTAATAACATATTTCTCATAAATATGTACATTAATTTGTGTGTATTTATATATACTTAATACACATATATACACACAGAAACTCAAACTTTTATTTTGTATGTGATTAATCGTATATATATATATATATATATATATATATATATATATATATAGAAACGTCTTTCAAAAACATTTAAAAAAATCATAATGTTTCCAAATGGTACTGTACTTATATAAAACCTATTTTTTTTACATTTATGAAATAACCATTTATTACATGTTATTATATTTTCAGTAAAAGTATTTATTTAGAGGGTCCTAAGAATAATTATAATACAAGTACACAAAATCATATTTAAATGGTAAAAATTGACCAAAATGGAACTTAAACCTCAAAGTCAGACTATAACGGATTAACTGTCTATGCATCATTGTGCTGCTTAGGCGGCCAAAATAAATAAATACGTGCCAAATTAAATATGCGCTGCTTGCGGTGTGAAAAAGACTTTAGTTTTATGTGTTTGATTCTGAGATGTGTCTGTGTGTTATAGTTTGGCCCCAGCAGGTGGAATGAAAGTAAGCAGTGGGCGTGTCAGTGGGCGTGGCAGGGCGCGGCACAGGGCAGGAAGTGCAGCGTTTCAGAAGACTGCCTGAAAAAGAGAAGAAACAGATCAAATAAAAAGCAAAAAAGAGCTGAAGACACAGAAAAAGCATGAGAGAGAGAAATCAGAAATGAAAGGAACAGCGCAGAACATTTTAAAAATCACAGATACAGAAGTGAACGGCACAGCGTTCAGGACTGCATTGGGATTCCTACAAAATGGAAGAGAGATTAGGCCGGAAGTCCGGTTCTACACAGTACTCACTAGGTGGCGCTAAAGCTGCAAGTATGAGATGAACGTCATGATTCTGAGTGCTAAAGGCAAAGCATTATCTCAGACGGTTTAGCAGCGCATCCTCCCTGCATCTCAGTTTCTGAACTTGTACGTCCTTAGTGTCACTGACAGGTAACTGGCTGGTCTTTCCTGTCTGCTCCAGCAGGTGGAGGTATAACCTCCACGCTCGCTCAGAGACGTAAACACAGCAGGCGTGTTGGCTCGTGTTGAACGAGCAGATTGTGTTTATACTGCAGGGGAAGTAGCTGCGTATCTCTAGTTCCCTGTTCAGAGCTGTATCTCCTCAAGTACATTTAGGCTTATTAGGCTATAAAACATTAATGCCTCTTAACAAACACTTCATTTCAATGACTGAAAAGTATGTAGAATATGTGTGTCATTGGCTCTGGTACAAACTCTAGTGACCTACCTACCTAGACAGCATTTTTAGGCATCATAAACACTATTAATAATTAGAGCATCAAGTAATTAACTTAACTACATGTTAGTATTACAAGTGCACAAGTAATTTCTTACTCATTCCTTCTATTGGAATAAACTGAGAGCAAAATATATTTTATTCAAAATGAATTCAAATGGTATTTGTGTATGCTATTATTGGTAAATTTGTTTGTTTTTTATTTATTTAAATATTTAAAATGATTATTGATATTATTATGAAATATTTACACTACCAGTCAAAAGTTATTGAACAATAAGAATTTTAATATTTGAAAGACCTCTCTTCTGCTCACCAACCATGCATTTATTTGATCCAAAATACAGCAAAAACAGTACAATTTTGAAATATTTTTACTATTTAAAATAACTTTTCTATTTGAATATATTTTAAAATGTAATTTATTTCTGTGATTTCAAAGCTGAATTCACGCATCACTACTCCAGTCACATGATCCTTCAGAATCATTCTAATATTCTGATTTGCTGCTCAAACATTTATTATTATTATTATTATTATTATTATTATGTTGGAAACAGCTGAGTAGAATTTTTGTAACATTTCAAATGTAACATTTTTTAAAAAAATATTTTAGATGTTTTTTCATCACTTTTGATCAATTTAAAGCATCCTTGTTCAATAAAAGTATTAATTTCTATAATTTCTTTCCCAAAAAAAAAAAGCTTTTTATTTCAGATAAATATATTCATTAAAGAATCCTGAAAAAAATGCTTAGCTTTGGTCACAGGAATAAATTACATTTTAAAATATATTCAAATAAAAAATAGTTTTTAAATAGTAAAATATTTCAAAATTGTACTGTTTTTGCTATATTTTAGATCAATTAAATGCAGGCTTGGTGAACAGAAGAGACTTGTTTACAAACATTAAAAATCTTACTGTTCAAAAACCTTTGACTGGTAGTGTATATTAATTTAAAAATATTGATTATAATATTATTAATGTTATTTTTTAATAATATTAATGACTATTATTAATCTGTGAATCCTGAAAATATTTCAAGATTTAATAGAACACTTAACTGAACCTTTAAGAAAAACAGGTGTGCATATGTGTTTTTTGTTGAGTATCATATTTGATATATCAGGTTTTTATGCCTCATACAGTATAATACAGAAGAAAATGGAAGGAAAAAACACCTGGATTTAATTCAGAAGCCCAAACAGAGCAAACATGCAATCTGTTTTGATCATGTTGATCATCTAGATCATCTATCATCAAATAATTCAGTAGGCTTTATTGAGTTACAGTTCCTATCTTAGCATGTCAGACTACTGGAATCAACTGCAAACGTTTTTTAAACGCTGTTTTTATGTGTGGCACACATGAACGCCACTTACAAGAGCTACCGCCCATGTATAAACATGCTGTCTAAGAAGATATGGTTTGAAACAGAGCCTTTGTGTGTGTATGTAACTGTACAGGCTCGTCACCTTCGTTCACGTCCGAACAGGCGTTCCACTTCCTCCCTGCCCGGGCTCCTCGTGCGCGCTCGCAGCTCCTGCCGTTTCTGAGTGGATCGGTACGCATCCCGATGACTGAGCCTCCGCGCTCGCGGCACGTCCGCCAGGGCAGCGTAACCCTGCCCACCTCGCCCTGCCCTGCCCGAGGCTCCGCCCACACGGCTCTCCGGACTCTGCTCTGAGTCTAAAGAGCTCTGAGAGGAAGACAGGGACGACGGGAGGACATTTGCATGTGGGTTTGGACTGGAGAGCCTGTCCGGGCTGGGAAGGGGGCCGAGATTTGCATCCGATGAGGCTGGGAAATCCAGCGATGGAGTGTCCGGCTCCTCTGATTTGCTAAGTCTCTGCGTGTTGTGTTTGCGGGCGCGGGCGTTAGATGTAATGCCGGAAGTGTGCGTGTTAGCAGCGCTGTGTGGGTCGTGTAACGTGTGTTTGTGTGAGCTGATCGGAGAGCTGAAGAGCTCAGGATCAAAGGAGAGATACCTGGAGCGAGAGGAAGAGGAGGATGTGGTAGAGGAGGAAGAAAGCAGAGGGGGCGGCTGCTGCTGCGGCGGTGGCGACGGCTCTCGCTCCTGCTGGCGATGATGCTGACGTTCTTCGTCTTCTTCGGGTTTGGGTTTTTCCAGCGAGAAATATCCGCTCTCGACCCGTGGCTTGCGACCAACATTTGAGTTTCCTGAATCTGAGCGTGAGAAAGAGTCAGTTACCTTTATAAAAATGTACCATGGTAACATTACAGCTGCCAAAATACCTAGTTACTACTGTAAAATCGTTCTAAATGAATCTGGGAGCTCTTTCAAACAACGCAAGACGCTTTGAGAATCTGTCATTTAGTTTAATAATGACAGTGGTGACTAACAACAAGTCACCGCAGTTTTATTGAGGCAACAATCACGGTAGTATTTCGTCGGAAATGACGGTCACTGTGGTTTTAGTGAGGGCAGTGAGCAAATGTAATTAAACGTTCCTTTCGTTTAATGTGTTTACCCAGAAATCTGAGGTCAAGTGACTGTATTATGTGCGAAGTGGACATTTAGGATGAAAAAGAGTTTCCTTGTGATGTAAATCACTGAAATAATCACATGTTTTGAACATGATGACATGTGACGCCGTAGTCAGAGTAGATATTTAACAAGATTTTATGACGAAAATACGCCAAAAACTTACCACCACAATAAAGTGTAACAAGCTGTCCACTTTTTCAGTGGCTTTGGTTCGAGAAGCATTTTTCCCATTCGTTTCTCCCATAGGGATTTTTAAAAAGTCTTTGTTTAAGAGTTATAAGCCATGAACCAAACCAACTAGCCATAAATCACAACAGTATAAACTGAATGTACTGGACAAAATGGGGCACAAGTGAGGGCTTTAATGAGGGAAAGAACTACGATCCCATGAGGCACTGTCAAAGTAGATGGATAAATATAAAACTATTTATTTAAAGATGTTGATTGTGTACTTAGAAAACATTTTTAACATTTATTGCAAAATATGCATAAACACTACCAGTCAAAAGTTATTTTTTTAATGTTTTTTTTATGTTAAGTCTCACCAAGATTGCATTTATTTGGTCCAAAGTACAGCAAAAACAATATAATTTTAAAATATTTTTACTATTTAAAACAACTGATTTCTATTTGAATATATTTTAAAATGTACTTTAATCCTGTGATTTCAAAGCTGAATTTTTAGCATCATTACTCCAGTCACATGACCCTTCAGAAATCATTCTAATATTCTGATTTGCTTCTCATTTGCTTATTTGCTTATTATTATTATTATGTTAAAAACAGCTTTTTTTAGGTTTTTTTGATGAATAGAAAGTTCAGAAGAACAGCATTTATCTGAAATAGAAATCTTTTGTAACATTATAAATGTCTTTATCATTACTTTTGATCAATTCAAATGCATCCTTGCTAAATAAAAGTATTAATTTTGAATGGTATAGTATATAATGTTACAAAAGCTATTTATTTCGGTTAAATGGCGACCTTTAGATCCTAAAAGGCACTCAACTGTTTTAAATATTTCTAATAAGAATAATAATAATATTAATAATCAGCATATTAGAATGATTTCAGAAGGATCATGTGAGACTTAAGACTGGAGTAATGGTGCTGAAAATTTTGCTTTGATCACAGGAATAAATTACATTTTAAAATATATTCAAATAGAAAACAGTTATTTTAAGCAGTAAAAATATTTTTGCTGTACTTTGGATTAAATAAATGCAGGCTTGGTAAGCAGAAGATACTTCTTTAAAAAGCATTAAAAATCATACTGTTCAAAAACTTTTGACAGGTAGTGTATATACACACATTTACACACAATTCTCTCATTTTAATTCTCTGATTGGTGAGATTTCTTTGCTGAATCATGGATAGTTTTACAGTAGAATTTTAGCTGTTAAACATAATTACAAACTTGCAGTTCACAGTAGGTCTGTCTTTAAAGGTTTGTATAGCTACAAATCAATCCCTTTATAGAGAAAATGGATTTTTACTTTTGGAACCCAATTGTTGCACTCTGTGCTACATTGTTGTGGGTGGTTGCCACGGCATTGCTATAAAGTCGCTAAGGTGTGGCAAGTGGCTGTTTGAACGTTTGATACATTTGTGTATAGAATGTTGGAGTTCAAATTTTCAAATTTAAATTTAAAATGTATTTTGTGGATTTCAAAATCTTGTCGGCTGAATGATTGACACCCAGGTTCAAGACAGCATGTCGTAACCTTGTTTGTTTCAAATGAATTCTGTGTTTGTGTACCCAGCTGACTCAGGCTGCCGGTGCTGCAGCTTGTCGGTAAAGTGGCTCGACTCCATGTTTCCTCCTGCCACAGGGTGGCCCGGGTGGACGGGACTCGCTCTGCGTGAGCTATAGTGCTGGGAAGACACACCATACTGCTGCTGCTGCTGGTACTGGTGACCGTCACCTTCGCAGGACCCGGTTCCTGAACACAGAGAGAAAGAAAGAGAGAGACATGCAGACAAGCATAATATTTAACTAACACATAGTCAAGAACAAAGAGCTCTTTGATGTCAAAAACACCTGTGTGTGTGTGCAGACTGATACACACACGAATGTAACTGTCTAAACTTGCAGGCTGATAACAAATGAGCTATTGTGCCATGATTTCATACATACGCTGATTTACCCTGAGCACCACACCCCACACTAAACACACACTCGCAGATTAGAGTTTGTGTCTTTCCTGTTTCCACCTGACCGCCCAGTAATACCTTTTTGATTAAATCATAAAATCACTCAGTGCATTTTTCTGCATGAAACCAAACACACACACATGCCTGCGTGAGCCACCCAGCATCCCAGCAGAAGCACACACATGAGAATTATTTATTGGACAAAATATGACAAGATTCCTGCCAATTATATGATCTCCAAAAAAACCCCCTGAGTTTATGTATTGATTAGATTCCTGTGCTGCGCTCTGATTGGTTGGATCAAGCTGGTTCTGGACTTACAATAAACCCATTGATGTTCTGCTGGGAGCATCGACCTGTTAGCAGATCAGCAGCCTGATAAAACACAGGTCAGGAGGTCAGAGCAAAGTAAACATCCTAACGATACAAACAATCCGTTTAAAAAAAAAAAAAAAAAAAAAAAACTTAATTATTTTATTAACTAGAGGATTGAGTAAAACTAACAACAACAACAATAAAAAGACAAAATGTGACACTGGACCACAAAACCAGTCTTATGTTGCACGGGTATATTTGTACAATACATCGGATGGGTTAAATTTATCGATTTTTCTTTTATGCCAAAAATCATTAGGAAATTAACTAAAGATCATGTTCCATAAAGATATTTTGTAAATTTCCTACCGTAAATATATCAAAACTTAATTTTTGATTAGTAATATGCATTGCGATGAACTTCATTTGGACAACTTTAAAGGCAATTTTCTCAATATTTTGATTTTTTTTGCAGATTCCAGATTTTCAAATAGTTGTATCTCTGCCAAATATTGTCCTAACAAACCATACATCAATGAAAAGCTTATTTATTCAGCTTTCAGATGATGCATAAATCTCAATTTCGAGAAATTTACACTTATGACTGGTTTTGTGGTCCAGGGTCACGCGCTGCACACTTGTTTGTTGTAGAACAAAACAAAAAATATAAATACAACATCAAAACCAATAATAATAATAATATAGCTATATAGCTAGAAATTATAAAACATACCTTAAAAAATGATTACGAAAAAAAGAGCATTAAAAAATTAAATATACTTATTTATATTAAATATAGAAATTGACTTTAGGATAAACTTTTTCTCTAATTTGTGTACTAGCCTTCCAAGCAGATCTGTGTCATAAAATCCTGATTGGTTGATCAAAATGCTAAATAAACCATCTTATCTAAGGACTAGAAATAAGGGTTTTTCTGAGCTACCCGTGCATGAAGATGAAGAAACACCTTCAGATTCCAGAGTAGATTCCTTTTGCTGTCATTCACTGAATGAGGTGAGTGAAATAGTTGGCGAGGTTTTGTGTGTAGGTGTGTAAGTTTGTAAATGTAGCTCAAGAAGTTCAAAGCTCATGGTTTACACGGCAAAACTCAAACACACATCAATTATATCCAGACGTGAACACAGATTCAAAATTTAAAAATGTTTGCTGGTTAAGTTAGTTAATGCTAATTTTGGGGTGAAATATTCCTTTAAATCTCTCGAGTCAGTGTATCTGTATATATGTTTACCTGTGGCGTTGGTGTTTCCACTTTCCGTTTCTTCTTCTGGTTTTGTTTGTTGGTTCGTGGGAACACCATCAACGCCTCCTGCCACCTTAAAACACAAACAGCATTTGGGAATTATTTCCAAACACCAATTAGGTAGTAAATTCTTATCTACGTATACAGACTGTAATGAATGTATTTCACTAATTACAATTAGTGAGTGGTCACATTAGTCATTATTTCTTATTAATGTGTAAAAACAAACCCACATTAAGCTTAACCAGATGAACAAATGAAATGAAAACATCTAATAAATATATTTTATATGCTTATCTGCAAGTTATATTCTGATCTGTTACTCTACAAAATAGCAACCTAGTGATACAAATGGCTCTATGACAAATTGCTTGCGGTGTTCCGCATTTTTGAAAGTCACTTTGGATAAAAGCATCTGCTAAATGAGTAAATGTTAATGATTAAATGTATCAAAGTCGTGATTAAATCTCCAACAGTTTACAGAGTGAACGTGCATGCGGAAATGAAAGGAAAAACATGCTTTTTCAAAACATAATTAATTGTGGGGTATTAAATTTACATTTTAAATGAACCACTGTCCCTCAGTAGTTCATCACATCAATACAGTAATGTGTTAAACTGCACATTAACATCAGACCGTTGTAACCATATATGATAAACACTGAGATATTAACACTGATTCTTCATCTGTGTGTGTTTAACTCACCCATGGATGATCTCTTTGCTCTCAGCACGTATGTAATGGTCTTTCTCCGGTGTGCAGATGCACAGAGAGTGTTTCTGACCCGTCCGGTTCTCACCGTCCACAACATCCACACACTGATTCAGGTTAATGGTGCCCTGTGGAAGAGTGCTGGCCTAAAACACACACACACACACACACACACATATTTATGATAATTATGTAGCTTCACGACTGTTTTAAGTTTATGCTTGAGTAGCATATTAGAATGACTGCTGAAGGATCATGTGACATTGAAGACTGAAGCACTAATGCTGAAAATTCAGCTTTGATCAAAGAAATAAATTAAATCTTAAAATACATTCAAATAGAAAATGGTTCTTTTAAACTGTAATAATATTTTGCAATTTTACTGATTTAACTGTATTTTAAATCATTCTTAGTGCATGTTCAAAAACATTAAAGCTGACTTTTGAACTGTAGTTCAAACTAAAAATATCTATTCACATGTGTTATGGCTGATTTTAAATCACCAAGTACGTCTAAATAAACATTGTCATGAATAATATTTGTACAAAGAGCCTCAACAACAACAAAACTCTCATTGTGGAATTAGTCATTTGACAAAGACATGTGTGTTTACTTGGGTATAGTTTGAGGATTGATTTATTACTTATTAAAAATGTTCTTTTCGGATCATTGTTTGGTTATTGTAATTATAAATATCTTAATATCAAATCAACAAAAGTCTATGCTGCTCATCTAGGTAGCTAAGTAAACGTGTGTGCGTTTGTGTAAATGTGTGGCACATGACCTCCCATAAATACACACCACAAAAACACCACAAACCGGTTCATTCTCCCTGTATTTCTGTCATTCCCTGACAAACCTCCTCCAACAAACTCATCCAAGTTTCTCTCTCACCTTCTTTCACAACATCTCTTGATATTTTACTTCTTGCTCTTGACTAGTTGCAAAATTCCTTTTTTGTTTTGCAGCCAGCACACACACACACACACACACACACACACACACACACACACACACACACAATAACTCTTTCAACAGGAAAGACTGACACACACAGAAACAGTGACCAAGCAACACACACATACTCATCAGAAATTTGGAAAGACGAACAACACAAAACCCTGGAAAAAAAACAGGCCTTCACAAAAACGTTTCTTTTTCAAAGTTGCGTTTCCAGCTTCCTTTTAATGGCTTGTTTACCGCGTTTCACTTCAGTGCCGCTGTTGAACGAGCTTGTTTGTTTTAAAACCACTGATGACACGATGCCGACACATCTGAGTGATGACAGCAGAGGTGCAGTTAAGGCTGCTGAGGCATCATGGGAGAAATTCAAGTTCCATAAAAGAGACATCATACATTTTTAAAGGACGGCGGGGGGTTTTTAGTCCATGTAATCATCCCAGCAGGGTTCACTCGCGGGCAGAAAAGCCTCTTTAACCTCCCCTAACATGTGGCCTAACCAAACCTAACATTCATCATCTGCTTGCTTTCTGTTTTTCAGAGTGAAATCAACTGCTCCAAATAGGTGTGTATATTTATTATGAAATATGTTTTGATTAAGCATTTTCATCTATTATTCTAAAATATTCCTCACAACTGTTTACGTTAAAAGTCGGTAACAAAATTTTATTACAGACGGATCTGTGCTATGTGAATCATATTTGCAGATCAAAGTTCCTCAAGCTCAAATATTGTGTTTGACTTCTGCCCTCTGTTTACTGCCAGACTAGTTCCATCTAACTAACCACCACTGCACTTTTTTACCCACAACCTGTGCTCATTTTGGTCCTACATATTTAAAAAAAAAGTGACATTTAGATCTGAAACAACATTTAAAAAGGATATGAGTAGTTAAACTTCTCCAATTTCTTTGTCGCAGTTGTCCAATTTTTTTAACATCAAAATATCAGGTAAAAAACAAATTATAAATATAGATACAGATTATATAAAGATAGATAGATGCCATATATGTATAAAGGAAAGTGTATATTTTAGGCGCGCTAACTAGTCTCCATTTTCAGCTGTTTTTGCATTTAACTTCAATGGTCATGCAGTATGACAAATTAATTTTAAAAGTATACATATTCTATGTAGTCCACAAATGAGTTCCTTATAACTTCATGTTTAACAATCATATAAGAGTTTATAAAAAAAAAAAAAATTAATTAAAATAAAAAAAATGACATTTAATTTACAAAGATCAATGAAAAAGAATATTTAATTTTTTTTTAGCATAATTTAAAATAAAAATAATTTTCAGGTGAATTATAGAATGTTACATAGATTATAGCGGGACACTTCTTGAAACTATATGTCAACTACCCATATTTATTATAAATATTTATAATACAATATAAATGTTATATATATATATATAGTATATATATAGTATATAGTATATATAATATATATATATTATACTATATATATAACATTTATATTGTATTATAAATATTTATATCATTATATTATATATGTTTTATTTTATTTTATTTATTTTTTTAATTTTATTCCTACTGTTAACTATTAATTACAATTCTCTGGCCTCAATAAACTCTTGCTGCTTATCAATAGTTAGTTTTAGGATTAAGGGCTTTATGTGCTTTCTAAGTACTAATTTCTAAGTACTAATAAACAGCCAGTATGCTATAATATACATGCTAGTCAATAGTGAGAATTAGTCCCTAAAATAAAGTGTTACCTAAATTTTATTAAATCATTTTAATGAATTATGAGCTATTCATCAGCTTGCAAACCCCAGTTTGGAAATCTCTGATCTAAACGGCTGATAAACTAGGAGAAGAAACACATGCGAATGAAGTGGAAACATTGTGATAATGACAAATCGCATTAAAACTCCTCTAGTGCTGCTCTGCGTCCCGTTGTCTTTAGAGAGGTGCCTCTGGGAACGCTGCCCGACTGACTGAGCGTTTTACGCAACACAAAGAGACTGCTGAATCTGTTTTCAGCAAACCCATGCCCACAGCTTTAACCCTCAACTGGCCCACAGGTCAGCATCAAGGGACCATTCTGATGAACCGGGGCCACTGAGGTCATGCATTACAACATGTATGTTCAGTAGCAACCCGTTTAATCACAAAACACACATGCATTGATCCACAGATGCAACTGGTCTGAAAATAGCAGCCAGGCTTCTGTTGTAATCTTCCTCTCATCCTGTTCTTCCCTCCTACACATGTCTCTCTCTCTCGTGGCTCTAAGTCCAATGGGGGCGGACGGCAGAAGAAGAGGAAAGTGAACGAGAGAATGATAGAGAGAAGGAACGCAGGACTGTCAATTGATTTTAAAAATGCAATCAAACTGATTATGTAACAAGCAATTACTCACAATTCATTGCATATATCAATATAGAAGCCACAAAATAGAACAAAATAAGCCCTATCCAACATTTTGTACATTGAATACCATGTTTCACGCTATACACTACCAGTCAAAAGTTTTAAAATGTTTTTAAAGAAGTCTCTTCTGCTTACCAAGCCTGCATTTATTTCATCCAAAAGTACAGCAAAAACAGTAAAATTTTGAATAATTTTTACTATTTAAAATGACTGTTTTCTATTTAAATATATATTGAAATATAATTTATTCCTGTGATGGAAAGCTGAATTTTCAGCATCAGTACTCGAGTCTAGTGTCACACGATCCTTCAGAAATCATTCTAATATGCTGATTTGCTGTTCAAAAAACATTCATTATTATTATCCATTTTTAAAACAGTTAAGCACATTTTTTCAGGACTCTTTGATGAATAGAAAGATCCAAAGATCAGCATTTATATTACATTACTTCTATAATAGATAAATGCTGTTCTTCTAAACTTTTTATTCAAAGAAACCTGAAAAAAGTCTATTAAGCTGTTTTCAGCATAATAATAATAATAATAATGATAATAATTAATGTTTTATGAGCAGCAAATAAATATTAGAATGATTTCTGAAAGATCACATGACTGAAGTAAATGATGCTAAAAATTCAGCTTTGAAATCACAGGAATAAATTACATTTTAAAATATATTCAAATTGAAAACAGTTATTTTAAATATTTTAAAAAAAATGTCAAAATTTTACAGTTTTTTTCAGTACTTCAGATCAAATAAATGCAGGCTTGGTAAGCAGAAGAGACTGCTTAAAAAAAAAGAAAAATCTTATTGTTAAAAAAATTGACTAATAGTGTAAATTGAAATTTCATGTTCATTTTTATGGTCCCTATGAAATTGTTTTTACACTATTCTTTTCCTTGTGTTGATGTAGTTCCTATTGAAATATATTTTAAAAATTTTTAAATATATGAAAATATTTAAATATTTTGGGTCAGTTTGCAGGAAATACTTTTTTTTTTGGTAACACTTTACAATAAGTTTTTTTTTTTTAACTACATCAGTTAACATGAATAATACTTTTAAAGAAGTTATTAATCTTAAATGTAATTTTTAACATTTACTCATATATTATTAAAATCAAAAGACGTATGTGTTAATATAATATTAAAAGAGACATCTTTTGATTTTAATAATGTATTAGTAAATGTCTAATGGACCTGAGCTAACATGAATTAACAATGAATAGCTGTATTTTTATTAACTAACTTTAACGAAGGAATATATTGCTCATTGTTAGATAATGATAGTTAATGCATTAACTAATGGGACCTTACTGCAAATGTAACCATTTATTTTGTCAGCTTTTAGATGTAAACTAACATAACTGCTAAACACAAAGCAAACACACATGAACTAAATGTTATAATGCAAAACAAAACAAAAAAAAAAAACGAACGAACATGAAAGGAACAGTTTTAGAGTTTCCATACTGTAATGATAGCTAATGGGGTCCAAAACAACAACAATAAACTTCCTCTGTATAGACAAAGACTTTTTTTTTAATGTTCTTTTGTGTTCTGCCGAACAATGAAGGTCATGTGGGTTTGGACAGACATGAAGGTGATTACACAATTGAATTTTTCCTTTAATGTTCTGAATAAGCCTAAATAAGCCTTTTTTAGATTCAATTTATAGGTGTTCTTGACATGTTTCGTAAGATTCACCACTATATTCTATATTGTAGGGTTTGAGCGGTCGTTATGGAAACATGTTGGAGAGCAGCTATAAATATAGCGTGAGACTCAAGCATTCAAGCGTTCGACGTCCAGTCAACACCAGACATCCTGACCTCTCATGAGACCATTGCGGCCACTTCAGCACCTGTTTCTGATGGGACCGATACAATGAAAACCCTGCTGATGACATCAACACACACACATACACACACTTGTCAAAATCATCTGCATTAGAAAGCATTTCAAGTGGGTCTGTGTGTGTGTGTGTGCGTAACACAAATGTGACCCTGGACCACAAAACCAGTCATAAGTGTAAATTTCTTGAAATTGAGATTTATATAATCTTATACCATCTAAAGGTGGAATAAATAAGCTTTCCATTGATGTATGGTGGATACAACCATTTGAAAATCTGGAATCTGAGGATGCAAAAAAATCTAAATATTGAGAAAATGGCCTTTAAAGTTGTCCAAATGAAGTTCATAGCAATGCATATTACTAATCAAAAATTACGTTTTGATATATTTGCGGTAGGAAATTAACAAAATATCTTCACGGAACATGATCTTTACTTAATATCCTGATGATTTTTGGCATAAAAGAAAAATCAATAAATTTGACCCATACAATGTATTTTGGCTACTGCTACAAATATACCCGTGAAACATAAAACTGGTTTTGTGGTCCAGGGTCACAAATAGCAATTTCTGTTATAAATGTTTTTTATTAATGTTTTGAACTAGCTGTTATTTTTATATTTTAATTTTTCATTTTAGCTTTTCATTTTAGCATTTTTGTTTCACTTGTTGTTATTTTAATTAATTTTAGCGTAAATTAATCATATTTCTATTTATTTTTATTAGTAATTTTAGGAGGCTTCATTATATTAATTTTTTTTAGTTGGCAATGCAACATTTCAAATTTTCATTTGAAGTTTTTCATCAGCTATTCAAAATCGTTTTAAATTGTTACATAGTATACAGAATACAGTTGAGGTCAAAAGTTTACATACACCTTGCAGAATCTGCAAAATGTTAATTATTTTACCAAAATAAGGAGGATCATAGAAAATGCATGTTATTTTTTATTTAGTACTGACTTGAATAGAATATTTCACTTAAAAGATGTTTACACATAGTCCACAAGAGAAAATAATAGTCGAATTTACATATACTTAATTCTTAATACTGTGTTGTTAAGTGAATGATCCACAGCTGTTTTGTTTTTTTTTTGTTTTTTTAGTGACTGTTCATGAGTCCATTGTTTGTCCTGAACAGTTAAACTGCCTACTGTTCTTCAGAAAAATCCTTCAGGTCACACAAATTCTTTGGTTTAGATACTTACAGAAGATACTTACATGCTTCCCAGAAGACACAATAAGTTAAATTTACCCTGATCATCAAATTCAAAAAGTTTACACCCCCAGCTATAAACTTGACCTGAATTACTTTTCTAAAGAACAGTGGACTGTTCTGTTCATCAATAAACAAAAAAAAAAAAAAAAAACACAGCTGTGGGTAATTCAGGTAACAACACAATTAAGGAATCAAGTGTATGTAAACTTTTGAACAGGGTCATTTTTATAAATTCATATGTAAACATCTCATATGTAAAATATCTTATTCAGGTCAGTAATAAATAAAAAATAACATGTATTTTATATGTTCCCTCTTATTTTGGTAAAATAATTAACATTTTGCAGATTCTGCAAGGTGTATGTAAACTTCTGACCTCAACTGTACATATAGTATTTTGTACTATTGTACTATTGTGTTGTCAAAAACCAAAATACAGTGCAACCACTACAGTGTGATTCACAAACAAATGACTCAAAGGCTTTCAAATCTGTTCATGAATCACTCAAAAGGACTCACAAACTATAATTAACTCATTAACTGTTGAAGCCATCATTGCTGTCTGACCACATGTTTGTGTGTAAAGTAATAGTTAATCTAAAAATGAATCGTTTACTCATCCTCACCTCTTCCGAAACTCGTATGACTTTCTTCTGTGGAATATGAAGGAAGTTATTTATAGCAGAAGGAGTTATTTACAGTAGAAGACGATGCTTTCCAAGTAAACAGCTGTCAAGCAAGATTTTGAGTGAATAGTAACTCTTTAGTTACAGTTTTAGTCTGTTCTTCACGCAAATCAGTAGTATGTCTTCATAAAATCTGGAATATAGTTTACAAGTCACATAGACTGATTTTTTTTTTTTTTTTTTTAATTTTCACTTCAGATTTTGGTAGTCCAAAATTAATTTAACTAGCCTGAATAAAAAAAGACATAGGCTGAACATCACTGCGGACAAATCAGCATGATCAAAAACATCCGTGATTGCATTTTTTTCTTTGAATAACAAGTCAAGAGACTAGGAATGCAACAGACAGTCCGGATCATATTACAGATTTTGAGCCACAAATCGGGTCATTTTTCTTCACTAACTTAAGAACACTTTCGTACTTCTTCTAAAACTAGTAGCATATCTAATAAAGGTCAAACATTTTAAAGACAAGTAAACAGTCAGTAATAAAATGAGAACAAATACCACTGCATAGTGTTTACTGTATACATTAAATATAGATTCATCTTTGTTAAAGTTTAAGATCAAATGCACAGATCCAACATAATGATGCACATGCGATTTCTTTTTCCACTGTTTACGTTCACGTAAGACAAAACTGACGAGAATGATTGTCAAGAGCCGTATTTCTGTGTGTTTGTGTTAGTGAATGGCACAGATGCGCCGTTTTGTTTACTACACACATACGCATGACGTTCGTGGTGTTTTCAGCCTCTGCCGCCTCAATATGGGAGTACATAAACACATGAACATAATCTCTAGATCTGCTCTGAGAGTCACTTCCTGAGCATTTTACCGTTTCTTTTGCGGAAAACTACTGTCATATAAGCAACCCGTCAAAATAAAAGTTTGGTTTAACTTGACAGTCAAAAATATCAATATATTACTTAATGTAAAGATAGTACTACTACTACTAAAAGAAAATTATTAAAGCAATGTTTAAGGAATATTTACCAGAAAAAAAATATTTACCAGAAAATTGTAAATACACAACAGTATTTCTAAAAAAAGAAAAAAAAAAGAAAGAAATAGCCTATAATAAATAAAGTCTTTATCACATCTAATTATCCTTTTTTAAATTCATTAGACATGCTTTTGATTATTAAAATGTAATGAAACGATTAAAATAGAATCCAGAAAATTAATGGAAAACAGAGATTCACAAACAAAACTGAATTTGAGAAAAATTGTTAAAACGCATTTCAAACATGTAATTTTTGTTAAACTTTAAATAAATTGCTGTTAAATTCTGCAGGTTTTAATGTATATATTAAAACAGAGTCTAGAAAATTTTAAATGGAATTTAGGAAAAAATAAAACAGATTTCATAGGGCCCTCTTTATTTCATGTGTCTTTGTTTTACTGTAGTTGTCCTTTAGTTTCTTACTAGGTTCTTATTATTAATAACAAAGATAAAATAACAAAAAATGACTATGTCATGATATAAATTGTTGTCGTGAAATAAAATCAACTTGGTAGTTGTTCACCATGATCCTGTGTAGTGGCACTGGCATGTTGTTACTATTGTTATTTTATTTTTTATTTTTTTTTAAAGGGAGGATGAAATTTTTTAATTAGATAAAGTAACCATGATCTCCATTTGGATCATCTATTATTCAATTACTTTTCCTGTTCTAGGTTTTTTTCCCGCAGTATCAGTTCAGTAGTAGTATTGTGATATTTTAGTCAGGTATTGTATCAAAGTCAAAATTTTTGTATTGTGACAACACTAAGTCAGGATGGGTATTTTGAAATCATTTTGTGTGTACGTGTCCGTTCAAGCGCAAGAAGATGCGAAAGAGGAATCAATTCTGTCTTCGTGCCTTGTCTGAAACAATTTTTACAAAGCTTTTTTGGAGCTCGACAGCCTCTGATCACCATTCACTTTAGTCTTTCACAAAATTATAAACAACACAAGCAACTGACTACAATGTCCATCAATAACAGCCTTAAATACGCCATCTGACTACAGTTCGTATCCACAAGAGAATATCATCCCTCCCTTGTTAAATGCTTCTCTTATTTGCCCTTCTTTTTCTCTCCGCTGCTAGCAATTCTCCAGAACGAGAGATTGCAGTAATGTGTACATTCATCTCTGTTCCTGGATGTCTGAGTGTAGGAGGAAAGTGGGCACAGATGGATTGTGGGTAGCTTTCGGATGTAGCGCCGCTTCACCCACCCACACGCATACACACATAGAGATCATCACCATCATCACCCGAGCCGGGTCGGACTTGCGTTCAGTAACGACGGACTTTATGCTCATGTAGTTCCAGACACACACTTACGTGAACAAACACACACACAAAAGAACTCATGATCACGTGTGGGCTGAAGTGGTGCTTAATAACAATCACAAACACACATGAATGCTAATGAAGCGAAACGGCTTTTTATCCTTTATGCTGCTCTTTATACGTCCGTCACTCACTTCCCTCCTCCTCTCCGAGAGATGAAAGAGAAGCGAATGAGATGAGCGAACAGACGAGGAGGAACAGCACAGCCTTCAGATGAAAATACACCTTGGTATATGAAAGCCTTTTTGATGATATTCAATATACCTTAGGACTTAGGTATATGATCTGAAATGGCCTAAATAAAGTGCTTTTTTCAGTTGGAAGATCCATCATTTCAGCCATCACTGCTGAGAAGATGAGAACTGTGGTTTACTACAACTATTTGTGGTTTAAGCTCAACCGATCACATCTGTGGTAAAAAACCATAAAAAGATCAACAAAGGACAACAAAAATTTGACAGCTCAAATAATACACAGAAAAATTAAGTGCAAGCGCTTTTATAAAACCAAGATCTTCACATTTTCACTTCCATTGTAAATAGCTCACTGTGGCTTTTTTTAAAGAAAAAAGGACAAGTTTCACTTGTACTGAACCTGGTATACCCTCCAAAATGTTCAGTGGAAGAAGCACTGTCAAGCTGTGCATTAAATGATGTAGTATGCTATTAGAAACATCACGTTCATTGTCACGATTATGCACCGCAAGTCTCTGAATTCAGCTATATTGTACCAAACAATGCATATACAGACACACACAACATACAACAGGCAGGCAGGAACATAAACACCCTGAAGGTCTGTCCATACATTGCCGCCCACATACTGCAGACAGAACATGGCAACACATATACAGTATGAGAACACAACCAAGAGTGAGCCACAGTACACACTCACCATGTCATCCAGTGCGTAACGCAGGAGTCCATGTTCATACAGAAGGAAAAAACGCCTCTGCCATTTCTGCAAGAGAAGAAATTGAGATTGCATGAGCAAAATGTGATCCCACCTTCATGTTTTAGCTCTCGAGGCTAACTTAAGTGTCTAAACAGTTTTTAGGGCCACTGTATATTAATTATAATGTATGCACACTACCAGTCAAAAGTTTTTGAACAGTAAGATTTTTAATGTTTTTTAAAGAAGACTTTTCTGCTCACCAAGTCTGTATTTATTTGATCCGAAAAACAGCAAAAGCAGTAATATTGTGAAATATTTTTACTATTTAAAATAACTGCTTTTTATTTTAATATCTTTTAAAATATAATTTATTCCTGTGATTTCAAAGCTAAATTTTCAGCATCATTACTCCAGTCACATGATTCTTCAGAAGGCATTCTACTATTGTGATTTGCTGTTCAAGTTTTATTTTTATTTGTATTATTATTATTAGGATTCTTTGATGAATAGAAAGATCCAGAATTTATCTGAAATAAAAAGCTTTTGTACAATTATACATTTTTGGGAAAGAAATTATAGAAATTAATACTTTCATTTAGCAAGGATGCTTTAAATTGATCAAAAGTGATGATAAAGACATTTAACATTTCGATTTCAGATCAATGCTGTTCTTCTGAACTTTCTATTCATCAAAGAAACCTGAAACAAATTCTGTTTAGCTGTTTTCAACATAATAATAATAAATGTTTTGAGCAGCAAATCAGAACATTAGAATGATTTCTGAAGGATCATGTGACTGGAGTAATGATGCTAAAATTCAGCTTTGAAATCACAGGAATAAATTATATTTTAAAATATTTTCATTTAGAAATCCATTATTTTAAACAATAAAAGTATTTCCAAATTTTACGTTTTTTGCTGTACTTCAAATCTAATAAATGCAGGCTTGGTGAGCAGCAGAGACTTGGTTAAAAAACATTGTATCTTATCATATAGTATAAGCATGATTGATTTACAGAAGTGGTAACTTCCTGTTACTGTCAACTGACATTTTCCACAATTAATAAACATTTTCTGCAGATGTGCATTTGGGGTAAATATTTCATAATATAACAGTTCATTTTAATTACATAAACACTATACTGAATACTCAATTTTGTCAGACGCATTAAATTGCATTTTATATATTTATTTATTTATAGACTTTGGAGATTAGCAATAGCTATTTGGTTGACCACCACATGCTACACATACATACTTGTATGTATTACATATATTTTGGGGTTATTTTTATCATCTTTCCATCTTGTTCATCAATCTGCGATTTCCTGTTTGTTGTAGAATTGTTTCCCATCCCACAAACTCCCTCTCCTGCTGTTTCTCACGAGTTCAGCTTGAGAGAGAATAAGAGTGAGTCAGCGACTCCACGGCCCCCTCAAACACACACACTTGACTCGTTCGTCCCTTCACAAGCACACATACTGTACAGTAAACACACACACACTCAGTACACACAGAATAGCTGCAATCTCTTCACTCGCACAATGTACGATAATAGAGAAAGAATTCTGGTCCTTTGTCATATTATGCATGACATCTAGTATGTTTTTGTTCAATATTAAACTGCTCTAACAATCATAACTTTTGTTGAGATAGATTTTTGAGATCTGAAACATCATTCCTTACATTTTCCTTTTCATTTTGGTGTGAAATACAGTCCTGGACTTCCATGATTCGCTCTATTAGTGCAGGTGAGAACTGAACAGCACATTCTAGGACGTGTCTAAAAATAGTTTTTGTTAGACATTTTTGCCAAAATTAACTGTGCAGCACTGCATTATAATCCATATGCAGTGGCGAGCTGTTGGTGAAGTTTTCCTGGACTTTAAAGAGCACTGCAATTATACGAACCCGTGATCTGTGCAGAGGATTGTCAAAGTTTGTTCCTTCAGGTGCCAGGAGCAGCCATCCGCCGTAGATGGGTTTTGCCTGAAACATGAAACACACATGGTTTAAAAACAATAAGACAACTAATCAGTTCTTTTTAACACAAGTGCTATTTTAGATAAACCTGTTCCTAACATAAAAATAAAGCTGCGGTTGGTCACTTTAAATGTCAGTTAGATATGGGGTTTTTTGTCTGCAATGTGGACTTCATTCCGATAGTCTGAAAGTCAATGAACATGAGATATGAAAAAGTATTTTCACATTGAAAAGCACATTTCACCTTTGAGGAAACATGCCAAAGAAAAGCACCAAAACAGGAATAACATCTCTGCATGTGACCCTCCTGTGACTGCACAACAAAGTGCCGATGAACGGATTTGTAATATTACAAAAACCTCAAAGAAAGCACGCATGAGAGAAAAATCAAACGCTAGGGGAAAATTAAGGTTCCTCTTTCAAAGCTCAGCAGACTTACTTGAGATCTCAGATAAGTTTCGTTTTAGTAGCAACTTTGTTTTGTGTTTCTCCTAAAATGGAGAAGAGACTATAGTTAACAAAGACTATAAAGCTATAAAATCTTAGGTCATTTAAGTTGCACAGATCTCTGAAAGTCACACAAGATTACAGCCGTCTTTTTCTCAGGAGAAACATCTGAGAACTTCAGAAAAAGTCTTCAATGTCTCCAGGAGAAACAAATGAGATATTAAAGAGTTCAGAGTTGTTATTTTTCTCTGCTAAGGTGGAAAAGAAAGAGCGAGCGAGCGAATGAATGAATGCCAGTTTATCGTCTGGTTAAAGGAATGTCGGTTTGACAACTTGAACGATGGCCCGTGAAAAAAGTCTGAGCAAAAGAAAAACGTTAGAAAAAAATAAGACTCCTCAGATCAAGTGTGAGACGAAAGGCTGAGGTGAAATTCACTCTTCTAGCTCATGCATGGCTTCACTGCACTGACTTAAAACCTTCCAGTTATGGTTTAAAATAATAAACTGATGCAATTAATTAAACCTAAAAAATTAAACAGCATGTGCATAAACTTATCATAACTTAAGATCAGCATTCAAAATATACCCGTATAAGAACGATATATTAAACTGATAAAAATGAAGTGTACCTAAAAGTTTAACACTATTCTTTCCCTTCAGGAAATGCAAATCTAGTTTCTCCTGATCTCCTGCTAATGGGAGACTCTGTGCTCTGGGAAATCAGTGATGAGGAGCGGACAGGGACGCCGAGAGAGAGGGAGAGCAAGAGAGAAGGGCTAATGTAGGCCAGATTTTCCTCTTCAATGGTTAAAGTTTGTTCTGTTTATTTTTACAGCCCCCCTTTTTCTCTCATAACAGCAGAACTGAGCGCCGACTGTCTCACAGAGAGCGTGTGTCAAGGGGGAGGGTGGATTCTAATAGCATGACAAAAAGCATGGACATAAATATGTGTGGAATGAACAACTCGGAAAAACCTGACCAACTGCAGCGAGACAGAAAGAGAGAGCGAAAGACGGGTATATTGACGTCTGACAGAACGACGGGCCGGAATCATTGCGACAGCCTCGCACGACGTACACCTGAACGGCAACAGCTTGCTTAGATTTTTGCATTTTTTGATGACAACGTGAGCGATGTTTGCCATGCATGATGCTAGGAAGCTGTCGTTGGTTTCTGCACCCGAGTCATAACATAAAAGTTCACTAAGGCCTTTGCCATGCTTTTTTAACTACTGATATTAGAGCTGTGAATCGATTAGTCGCGATTAATCAATTCAAAATAAAAGTTTGTGTTTATTTATTATATACATATAAAAACACACACATATGTGCATATATTTAAAAAAAAATAGTATGTATTGTATGTAAACACTTGTATTTAATTTCTATAATTTATAGAAATGAATTTATATTTTACATATAAATCTAACATATTTTTGCTTAATACATACATGTGAGTTTATTTATATATACATAATAAATATACACAGTACACACACATATACAGTAGTATGCAAACATAAACTTATTTTAAATCGATTAATCGTGACTAATCGTTTTGCCGCTGTAATTTAAATGTAATCATCATGCATGCATAAGTCTCTGTAAATAGTTAAGTTTATATAAAATCAAAACTGACTTAATTTACATTATTTAGCAATACGAGATTAGAGTTGTGATATTCTGAGATTAAAATGGTAATATTATGAAAATAAAGTATTAGTATTAGTAGAATAAAGTTGCAATATAAAATATATTTTGTTTTGATAAACATAAAAGTAATATTTTGATAATAAATTACAGTCCAGAGACTTCTATTCATAATAAAATTCACACTGCCGTACTAATGTGTTTTATTATATTATATTACAAAATAATAAACACACCATATACTGTATACTTCAATCTTGTACTGCATCAGCTGTATCCTCATAATACTACAACTTTATCTTCATAATTTTGACTTCACTCTCAAAATATTGTCATTTTAATTTTGTAACACTATGAATTATTTTATATTCTCAATTTTGACTTTGTTCAAAATATTGCAATTTTAACCTTGTATTGCTATGACTTTATTCTTGTCATTTTGACTTGACTTTAATCATATAATGCTATGACTTTATTTTGACTTCATGCTTAAAATATTATGACTTTGAGCTTTATGCTCAAAATGTTACAACGTTGTTCTGGTTTTGCCATGACTTTTTTAAAAAGGTCCGGAATCATTACGACATTGTGCGCCATACACCTGAACGACAACAGCAAGCATAGTTTTTTGCAATTTCAGATGACAATGTAATCGATGTTTGCCATGCATGATGCCAGGATGTTGTGGTTGGTTTATACACCTGAATAAGTTCTGAATCACTCTGTCCATTGAAGTGAATCAAGTCATAGCATAACAGTTTACTAAGTTTTGCATTGCTTTTTTAACTTTTGAAATTAGAGCTGCAAAAGGATCAGTCACAATTAATCAATTCAAAATAAAAGTTTGTTTGTTTATTATGTATAAATAAACACACACACATATATGCATATATTTTAAAAAAAGATATATTTTTCTGTATTGTGTGTATTTGTATGTAAACATATATATATATATATATATATATATATATATTTTACATATAAAACTAACATTTTTCCTTAATAAATACCTGTATGTGTGTGTATTTATATATATAATAAATATACACAGTACACACACATATACAGTAGTATGCAAACATAAACTTTTTTTAATCGATTAATCGTGACTAATCGTTTTGCAGCACTAATTGAAATGTTTTAGTGAAGAATATAATTTCGAATGTAATCATGCATGTATAATAGTCTCGGGAAAGAGTTAAGTCAAGATAAAATCAAAACTGACTTAATTTACATCATTTAGCAATACGAGATTAGAGCTGTGACATTCTGAGATTAAAATAGTAATATTATGAAAATAAAGTCATAATATTATGAGAAAGTTGTAGTATCAGTAGAATAAAGTTGTAATATGAAATATATTTTGTTTTGATAAACATAAAAGTAATATTTTGATAATAAATTACAGTCCAGGGACTTCTATTCATAATAAAATTCACACTGTTTGTCATACTAATGATTTATTATATATTATAAAATAATGTATTGTATTGCTATGACTTTATTCTTGTAATTTTGACTTGACTTTAATCATATAATGCTATGACTTTATTTTGACTTCATGCTCAAAATATTATGACTTTGATCTTGATTCTCCTAATTTTGACTTTATGCTCCAAATGTTACAACTTCAGTTCAAAAACATAATTTTCCTTTTTTCTTTTTTACTCAAACACCTGTAATTCAGAGACATCTGCATTATCTAATCAGTTCTCGATGGATAAAATTATATCCAGTCACTTTTTCTAATTAAATATCCTGATTCACTTGGAAATTCATCACATCGAATAATTAAAATGGGTTTCATGTGGACATTTAAAGCAAGAAGACAGAAGAAATGAGAATACTACAGACATTTGCTGGGAAGGCTACGACCGCAAATCTGATCCTTAAAAAAAAACAGAAGGATATGAGTCTCAACATATGACTTTGACTGCCTTAACAGGTACTAAAGACCTGATTCACTTCACTGTCAGCTCAATTTCTAAGTGCTTTCTAAAAAAAGACTTCTGTGCTGCTTTGAGGCTCATTTCTCTGGATTTCTCTCTCACGTTCAAAGACACAAGCGCTTGCTTTCACGTCCAAATATTCAGCCTTTCTTCGCTTCATCACTTCATTCTTTGATGACAATCCAACCTATACAGCGAGACAGATGGCAAACGGAGGCCACGTCACGTCAGTAATATAGTCGAGACCCAGCTGTGGTAATTTTTAAGAATACAGTCGGGAAACCCCCCTGCATCTGTGTGTGGCCTTCCTGTAAATCCATTCTGGAGCTGGAATAAAGGCTCAAAATAGTATAAAAGCTCCGATATGACTTGTATCTTTGGTCTACAGCAGGTGAAATAACACTAAACTCTGCCACTAATCACTAAATTAGTAGACACATCTAGCCAAACAGAGTTAGTCCTTTTGGACTTAATGGGTTCGAACCCACAACCTTTCAATTACCAGCCCAGATTTTTAACTGTGCAAAACTAGACCACCAGTTTTAAGATTCTAAACAACGCACGCAGCAGCTTGATGCACGTCACTTAACTACAATGTGCATCTGGTAAACGGCATCATTAATTACTACTAATCACTAATTAGTCATGTGGCTGACACCTTTACCCAAAGCAACAGTTCACCAGAAATGGGTCAGACCTCCAGGGGTAACCTGAGGTTAAGTGCCTCGATCAAAGCCGTAATGGTAATTAGAAAGGATTAACCTCTCTAGGGTTTGAACCTACAACCTTTTTTAAAACCACCTTGATATTTAACCACTACTCCAAAGCACATGTTGTGGAAAAAAACAGATGTTATTAGTTATAAACCTGTGGTCTAGTTTCACAAACAAAGATTGGAAAGAGGGAATTCAGGTAAATCAGATCATCTTAAATGTCAAAAAGTGGTTCAGCATATAGTCAAAATCCCCTTATATACCGTGGTAATGACATTGTTTTTACATGATACTCCATTTAACAACTAAACCATGGCATTGTCAAAGTATATGTCAAAAACATGGTATTATGGTAAGGTTATATTGTGCTAAATACCACCTTCTAGAATCTTAATGGGCAGCCAACCTTGGACCATGAAACCATGTCTAACCACAGTATTACCATAGTACTTTATTGTTAGTGTGGGTTTGAAGCATGTTGGTGGTTATCCAGTTTATCTGTTTGGCTTTAATATGGATCAATATCCATGATGTCAATCTTTCTGCTGATTTTGTACCAGTCAAAAGTTTTTGAACGGTTAGATCTTTTATGTTTTTAAATAAGTCTCTTCTGCTCAACAAGCCTGCATTTATTTGATCCGAAGTACAGCAAAAGCAGTAATTTGATGAAATATTTGTACTATTTAAAATGACTACTTTCTATTTGAATATATTTTAAAATTAAATTTATTCATGTGATTAAAGCTGAGTTTTCAGCATCATCACTCCAGTCTTCAGTGTCACATGATCCTTCAGAAATCATTCTAATATGCTCATTTGCTGTTCATTTATAATGTTACAAAAGATTTCTATTTCAGATAAATGCTGTTCTTCTGAACTTTCTATTCGTGAAAGAAACCTGAAACATTTTACTCAGCTGTTTTCAACATAATAATAATAATAATAAATGTTTTTAAGCAGCAAATCAGAATATTAGAATTAGATTAGATTTCTGAAGGATCATGTGACACTAAAGACTGGAGTAATGATGCTGAAAATTCAGCGTTGAAATCACAAGAATAAATTACATTTTAAAATATATTCAAATAGAAAATAGATATTTTAAATAGTAAAAACATTTCAAAAATTTTACTGTTTTTGCTGTACTTAGAATCAAATAAATGCAGGCTTGATGAGCAGAAGAGACTTCTTCAAAAAAAAAAAAACATAAATCTTACTGTTCAAAAACTTTACTGGTAGTGTATTTAAAAAAAAAAATAAAATAAAAAAACTAATTTAAAATATTTCATATTTATGTTATTTAAAATTTTTGATTATTTATTTCATTACATTACTATATGTGACCCTGGACCACAAAACCAGTCTTAAGTCGCTGGGGTTTATTTGTAGCAATAGCCAAAAATACATTGTATGGGTCAAAATTATTAATTTTTCTTTTATGGCAAAAATCATTAGGAAATTAAGTAAAGATCATGTTCCCTAAAGATATTTTGTAAAATTTCTACTGTAAATATATCAAAACTTAATTTTTGATTAGTAATATACATTGTTAACAACTTAATTTGGACAACTATAAAGGTATTTTTCTCAATATTTTGAGGTTTTTTTTCACCCTGAGATTCCAGGTTTTCAAATAGTTGTATCTCGACCAAATATTGTCCTATCATAACAAACCATACATCAATGGAAAGCTTATTTATTCAGCGAAATTGACCTCAAAATTGACCCTTATGACTGGTTTTGTGATCCAGGGTCACATGTATATAATATACTATTTTTTAATGTGACACTCCAATCCATTTACCTCCAACAATACCATGACATTACCATAGTACATATCCAAAAAACATGGTATTGTGGCATCCTGCCATCCCTTTTACCCTGGTAGCACGTCTAAAAAACCATACTATTACCATGGTACTTTATTGCTAATGTAGTTCTGAAACAGTTTGCTGGTCATTATCCATTTGACACTAATTATTCAGTCATTTTTGCAGATACATTACCTGTGAGAAGTCTTCATCACTCAGCAGGTGCGCGTCCCGAGCCTTGAAGCAGTTCTGGCATTTACTCTTGTTGAAAATATTGGCCTGGAATTTTCGGCAGGCGTTATCTTTTGCAGACGTACTTTGTGCCATGAGTGTGTGTTTGTGTTCCCGTTTTTTCCGTTATTTTAAAAACTGCGCAATAATTCCACCGTTGAGTCCTCCCCCGCGCGCTGCAGTCCGACCTCCGGTCCGCCTCATCACAAACTCACTACGATGATTTATTTATGCACAATAACCATCTGACAGGACCCTCGCTAAGGGGACAATAATAATATTAATAATAATAATAATAATAATAATAGAATTTATTTAGCCAAAAAGTTTTAATTTAGCCGAGCTCTCCTGGGTTGATTTCTGAGGGGATTCAGTCCGGGACCTTCCGCGCTCTCGATCCATGCGCGTCCCCGCTCCCCCGCAGGCACACGGACACGCGCTGATGCGTTACAGTGCGAGTTCCAAAATAATGTGGCAAACTTATAAAAACACTCCAAGTAAACAGTGATGGAGAGGAGGTGTTTACTTTCCACTAGCTCACAGCCCCTGACGAACCTTTCGGCGATACGCAGAGACAACTATCCCGAAACTCCATGATGTGGTTCAATGTGGATTCTCTCGAGAGTTTCCGCTCCAAAGACGGATTTTTGCAGGTCTGGGTGGGCGCAGTGGGTCCGTTTCCCACGGTCACAGCTGATCACACGGGTCCGGCTGCGCTCTCCACACACACTACACACTCAACACACACGCAGGAATGAAGGGGGCGGGGCGCGAGTTAACTGACAGGCGCCGTAAGCCAATCGCCGGAAGGGATACGCCTACTATTTGTAGTCAGAGGACGGACGTGTCCAATCAGATTGTTCAATCACACTGATTTTATGGAGAATAACAAGAATCAAGGTAGGTGGACTGTGCACGGGGTAAACTTAAGTTATTTAAACTTGCAGTCAGGATTTTATATGGATTTTAACTGTGTTTTTAGTGACTTTCGTCTGGTTATAAAATGAAAAAACGCAACAGTAAATAATTCATGCGTTAAGATCTTTGATAACTACCCTTGTAACGCCCCCAGATAGTGACCAATCCTACCTGAGCGGCTCTTCAGTGCCCCCGTTTGGCTTTAATGCGACATGAGAGCCTGAAAAAAAATTATATAAAAATTTTTTTTATATATATATATATATATATATATATATATATATATATATATGCAGAGAGAGAGAGAGATTTAAAAAAATATTAAATTATTTTAATATTATATATTTACTTTAATATTGCATATTTATTGATACTTATCATAATTGTATCATAGTAAATTATACAATATAATTTTATTATATGATTATATTATCATAATCATATTATTGCATATTATATCTTTATATATTTTAAATGTAAACATTTTTAAATTAAATAATAAAATATTTACTTTGTAATTTCATTATACTATAGTAATATTTTTTATTAATATACTTTTTAGGTCAAAAAATTACAATATTTTAAATTCTATTTCATTTTATTTTAAAATTATACTAATATCTTAATTTTTTATACAAAAAATGTATATATACAAATATCTGAATACTAAATTTAATGATATAGTTATTAAAAATTTTCATAATTTTATCATAACATATATAACAATTTTTAGATATTTAAATAATATTATTGCATCTTATATTGTTTAATATTTTAAATCTAAATATTGTAAAATTATTTAAAATAACATATTTAGTTAGAATTTCATTACTATATATATATATATATATATATATATATATATGTATTTTAAATTCTATTTCAACAGTATTATTACACATTATATTTAAATGTAAATATTTAAAAATTATTTTTAATAAAATATTTTGTTAGAATTTCATTACACTATATTAAAATAAATATTTTTAATTTTTTGCACACACACATATAGTATTCATAATCTCTCTGTAGCACAAAACTTTATTTTTTATTAAAAAAAAACTTAAAATTTGCAAAATGCATATTATTTAATCATTTTGTACGCAGCCATTAATACAAGTTCAAAGGCCATGTTAACAATTCACAAATCTGACCAATTTCACTGTTTTTAAAAAGACATAACATAGCAAGTTTACAAACAAAACCTCTGATTTCCTCAAATTAGTAGGATATTTGTCAAACAGTGGCTTATAAGAAAAAAAAAAAAGGACAAAGCTGATGTATGTTTGATGTTATAAAACAGATGAGTGTCAACATTTCCATTCCAGCTTCCATTATCCATAAAAAACGATTGCTGATCTTTCACATTTTTGAAAGTATTACATTAAACTTGTTAGTGAAGAATAGAGTTTTAGGACTGGCCTGAGAAAATCCGACATGATGGGGGTACCTGAAGTCTTTATGTTAGTGTTAATACTGAACATCATATGACACGTTTCTGAGAGCAAGTGTTTCCCTTTACGTCCAGTGACACGAGAGACAAAATGTGAGCAATTCCTCTATGTCCTGTTGATGGAGGGAGCATTATTTATCTCTTCGTTGTCCTCTTCATTCATCAGCGGTTCTCTCTCAGTCTGAGCAGGAGCGCTTTGAGCCGCTGACCTCTTAGTCGTCTTATTCAGAGTGCTTCCCTATAAACACATACATACATTGCATTTAAACAATTATTCATAACCTCTATATCTTCAGGTCATCACGAAACTATTCATAAAGATAATTTTGCATAGGACATTCTACATTTTATCTGCTGATTAAGATAATGAATATTTTTCTTTTAGTTTCACATGCACAGATGAACTGTGCATGATAAGGTAAGGAATGTATACAGTATTACAAAAGTAAACAGGGTTAATTTTGAGTTCATTTTCATTGCATTAGGTCATGAACGATACTGTCACAACAGAACAATCCAATCCACCTCTATTGAAATGGACTGATGTGTTTTCAAAGCCAAAAATAACCTCTGCTATTCCAAAGTACTGTTGACTCAAAACTCATAGTTCATGCGGCGCTTGAATCACGCATAAGTTTGAATCCACTGATAGTACTTTCTCTATTATTCTAACTTATGATGTAGACAATAATAGAGGTGAATCCAGCTTAACAGGCTTGGAGAAAATCCTGTAATTACGGCGATCAAGGTCGCGTACAATCACGCATTCTTAAACATTGTACAATGTGAACTCGTTCGGCTGCTCCTCGCTCAAACTCTTCACGGTTCTCGTTCGATCACACTGTTGCTATGGTTACCTGAGGTTATGATGGGTGATTCAGAGAGATGTGGCGATAGTGGGCGGTTGTGTGTGTGTGTGTGTGTGTGTGTTACCTGTCTGTAGTCAACGATGTTGAGGATGGTAGAGGTGACTATGCAGCTGATGGTATTGGCCAGCATGAAGATCATCATATATTGCCATCTCCACAGCGGGATCTTTACATCACTGTGCAACACATACACACAAGACTCATTCTAAACTCATATACATGGAGTTTTTTGTGAGTCTGATGCAAAGCGCAAGAATGTGTATTGAATTTCAGTGTGTGATGAACATGAATCCTGGCCATTAATGTCACCTGGATTTGGTTCCCAGAATCTGTCCGACCACCAGGTTAGAAATGCCGATGCCGATCATCTGTATGGATGTGGCAAGTCCCATCGCTGTGCCCAGTGTGGCTTGAGGAACCACCAGCGGGATGGAGGGCCACATGCTCGCCTACAACACACAAAATAATAGAAAACCAATGAAAAACATGTCAGTCCCATAGCAGGAATTAAACATCAGGATTCGTACAGATACTGTAAAATGAGAATTTAGGACTTTGACGATATTTTCTAACTAAGATCTCACTTATCAAACAATGTCTTATCTTTCAAATTCTAAAAAAAGATAAATAAATAGATAAATATACTAACAAACAGCAAAAAAGCAAAGTATGCAATGATGTAGGGCTGTCAACGATTAATCGCATACAAAATAAAAGTTTGAGTCTGCCTAATATATGTGTGTGTACTGTGTATAATTATTATGTATATATAAATACAAACACATTCATGTATATATTTAAGAAATATTTTCAAGCATATATATTTATTATAATTTTTATAATTTTATATTACATATAAATAAAATCATTTTGTATATTAATAACATATTTCTCATATATATACACATTAATTTGTGTATATTTATATATATACATAATAATTACACACAGTACACACACATATATTAGGCAAAGTTAAACTTTTATTTTGTATGCGATTAATCGCGATTAATCGTTGACAGCTCTACAATGATGTCAACTAACACTAACACTACACTAACCACAGTTAAACCATGGTATTTGTAATAAAACTGTGTTTATTCAAAAACGTCTCAGGTTACGTATGTAACCTTGGTTCCCTGAGAAGGGAACGAGACACTGCGTCCTCTAGGGGGCGCTAGGGGGGGGGAACGCCGTCAGCGTGACCCGTGTCTGAAGTATATATACAAAACAACAACAAAGTTGGCCGGCGACAGCCTATGACGTCACTGCCGGCGCGACTCGTCGCTGCCGGCGCGTCACTACCGGTGCGACCACAGTATAAAAGGACACCGGTAGAGCAGGACGGCCGCTTCTTCGTCTGAAGCTCACATCCCGAAGCATGGCCCCGAGCCTAGAGGACGCAGTGTCTCGTTCCCTTCTCAGGGAACCAAGGTTACATACGTAACCTGAGACGTTCCCTTTCGAGGAACTCGAACTGCGTCCTCTAGGGGGCTAGGGGGAACGGTTATACCCACGCTGCCATGCTGAGGGGAGTGCCTGACTTCCGGAGAGACAGGCACTAAGTACCAACTCCCTAGGCCTTAAGGGAGTCGCCCCTAGGATAAAGTGATGGCTGTCAGTGACATATCCCCTACGGCCAGAGCTTAGGCTGCATACCCAACTTACCTGTAGGGCAGATATCGGCCCGGGGTAGAGCCCAAGCTTGGAAACAAAGTATTCCTTTAAGGGGATACGGCCAGAAGCCTAGGATACCCAGGTTGGCCTGTCACACAGGGGCTACTGCAGCCCTGCACGACTCCCTCAGAAGTCGTACACAGAACGCAAGTGGTAACTCCCTGCTCAACCCGGTTGAGCGAGCATAAAATGCGCACCGGAACTAGGGCGCGTAAAAACCGTTCTTTTAGCCTGGCAGAAGCTCTGGAGATGGACCCGAGACGACCGGGTTTTAGACCACCTCGAGAAAGGGTACGGGCAATAGCGCGTGAATCCCTACCATAAAGGATTTTAGAATGGACGCAGAACACCGGTGCCTTCCATACCACAGCGTGGATTTTAGAAAAGTGCCCAAAGGTTAACGTGTGCACTTACCATATACATGGATTTGAGAAAGCGCCCACAAACATGTGGGCCTATTTTTAGACGTACCGTTGAGAAACGGTGGAATAAGAAGACCCTCAGGGTGAGGGGAGCACTGCCGGCTTAACAAGGCTCTAAGGGGAAGGCAGTAGGGGCGCATCTAGCCGCCCAATTAGGCAAAGCTCAAAGCAAAACCCTCAAGGAGAGGGGAGCACAAAGATGCCAAGCAGATAGAGGCCGCGGCTATCTATCCACTAAAACTGCCAAGAGCCGATACACTTAGCCACACAGGACAAGGCAGTGTATCGCGACAGGCTTCTACTCCCATGGACAGGAGGAGCCACTGATCCCCCAGGGGGACGAGCTCAGAGACCCTTTCCGTAGAAAGGGGAGCATCACCGTGCCCTGTACAGAAGCCTTGGATGAGATCTGACCCGCGAAAGTTCCCTTTGGCCTGGGGAAGGCAGTAAGGGTGAACCTCAGTTGCCCAATGGGGCAGTGCTCAGGTAAACCCTCGATGGGAGGGGAGCACCCTATGCAGTAGCCGCAGCTAACTGTCTAATAATACTGCCCTGAAGCTGATATACGTACCAAGGAAAGGTAGTGTATCGAGACCGGGTTCCACTCCCGAGACATGGGAGGGACACCTGATCTCTCCAAGGAAGACGAACTCTAGCAAAAACTCTTTCCGCAGAAAGGGGAGCATCGTCGCACACTCCCAGGAAGAGATACGGGGATCAGAAATGACGGGGAGCCACCTCTACAAGACTGCACAGAAAGCAGTCACATCCCCAGCCCTCAGGCTGTTCTGTGGGTAACCTCTCAAGGGGCATAAGCCCTTCTCACCCCACACAGACCTATGCTTACCTCCTCGATGGAAAGCACGGGCCCTGCTCTACCAAGACCCGCAGAGCCTTGGGACCAAGGGCCAAGAATGCTTAGCTGAAGGCTCCTCGGAGCACTCAGAGGGTTTCCACAGAAACAGCTCTGACTTGAGAAACAGTGAAATAGCGTGACCAAGCCCACTCCTCGGAGGGGCGACCGCTAGATCACCAGATGGCATAGGTAGGAGGTCTGTGTGAAGGGCGGAAACCCCGCAACCGAAGCCCCTCAGGGCAGGATGAAGACAGAGGGTCTTAACCCGGTGGTCAATGTGTCTATCCAAAATGTCCAGGAGCTCCCTGTGAAAAGAGATTCTGAAGAGCTTACCCAGACGTAGGACCGAAGTCCTAGTTTTTCTCAGTGCTGTAAAGGGAACCTGAAAGCTTCCTATTCGAAAACGGGAGGCAGACCCAGGCAAGCAGCCCATAACCATGATTGAAGATCAGAGGGGGGTGCTCGAAGAGGACCTACCAAGGAAGGCACAAAAACAGGACCCAATTGTATACAGCATGGTAGACACATTAAACATGAGTCGTACTCACCCCACCATGGTTCCTGCGCATAACTCCAGAAGACTCAGAAAATCCTTCTGAGAAACCATCTAGACCATTACTATGACCTGTCGGGAGAGATTAAGAAGAGACCAGGTTATAGGGGAGTACAGCAAATCATAAAAAATGGGCTGTCTACCCTGCTTTCATTTTTCGTAGGGAAGACAGCACTCACCTGGTTACCTCAAAGAGATCGCTTATTAGAAACCCTAAAAAGGGGAGCGACCACTGAGCTAGAAATATGATTCATAGTTAGACATGAAAAATGGATCGAACTCACCCATCCATGGTTCCTGAGAGGAGGCCGAAAGGCCGAGCCAGACCATCAGTAAAAGTTGCTTTTTAACAAAAAAGCCAACCTAAAACATCATAGGTCCGGCAGGGGTGCGCAGGAAAAGTACCACCAAACCTCAGTCAGGTGGAGAGACTAATATGAAGGGGGAATTAAGAGGAGGGAGACAGGAGCCCCCAAAGGAAGATAAGCAGAAGCTATCTTCTACTCTGACCCCGGCGAGCACGCTGTCTCGTCTGGATCACTTCCCTCAGGTCCTGTCTACCTCCTCTAGACCCACGCTTCCTCCCGGAACCACCCGCAGGTGGGGGAGGGGCGCGAGTGGCCACACTAGTCTTCTGGGCCTGTCTTCGTCCCTCAGAACGAGACGGGCCAGGACCCCCATACTGTTCGGGCTCAGATCTGGACCTTCGTGGAATGAAGGTTTTGAAGGCCGCTGAGCGCGCCCTCGCCTCCCTGAACTTCTCAACCACCGTCTCAACGGAGGTACCAAAAAGTTCGGAAGGCGAGACTGGTGCGTCGAGAAGAAAGCCCCTCTCTTTCTTCCCGAGGTCAGCCAAGTTCACCCACAGATGTCTCTCCGTAACCACCATGGCCCCCATAGACCTGCCCATGGCAGTGGCGGCCTGCTTGGTGGCACGGAGAGCGAGATCCGTGGTGCGGCGCAGCTCAGCAACCTCGTCCGGGGAAAGACCCTGACCCTTATCCAGATCTTTCAGCAAGTCAGCCTGGTAGGCTTGAAGCACCGCCATAGTGTGCAACGCACCCACAGCCTGACCTGCTGCTGCATACGCCCTGCCATTCAAACGAGATGTTACTTGAAGGGGAATGGATGGCAGGGAGGGAGTCTTCAGGGAAGATGCCTTACCTACAGAGAGATAGCTGGCCAGCGTCTCTTCTACAGGTGGCATCCTCTGATAGCCGTGCTCACGCATCCCCTCAATATTCGCATAATTAGAGTGCGGAAAATTATGGATGCGTGAGGAAAACGGCCTCTTCCATACCTTCTCGATCTCCGTATGCAGATCGGGAAGGAATGGAAGACTCACCTGGGCCGGGAGGTTATGATCAGAAAGATAGCGCTCATCGAGACGACCCCGAGGCGCCACCTCTCTGGCTCGCTTCCACGGCAAGTCAAGCCTTACCGTGGCGCGATCCATAACCTCCAACAGCTCCTCGTATGCAGGGCAGGAGATTAGAAAGGGTTCAGCCTCAGCTTCCTCATCTTCCAACATCTCCTGCTCTTCTTGGGAAGGACCCAACAGAGCACTAGCTGCTGGATCGGATGATGTAAGAGAAACAACATCATCGTCAGCCAGCAGTTCGTCCTCGCCCGCGACTGACGCGTGAAGAAAGGGAAAGTCCCTTTTTTAGCTCGTCAGCGAGGTCCACCTGGGATCCCCATGAGCTCATTTTTCTCCGTGCCTCAGCAGCGGAGGGTCCTGAGCCACGGGGAACAGGTGGCTGTCCCTCTTCCCTCGAGAAGAGAGACAGACGAGAACGGAGCTTTCTCATGGGAAAAAGCTCACAGTGCACGCAGACTGCCCCCTCGAGGACGTCGCGTGCATGCTCCTCGCCCAAACAAAAGACGCAAAGATCGTGCGTGTCATCGGGTGTCAAATAACGAGGACACGGATCCACGCACTTTCTAAACGCCTTACTAGTGCTAGCCATATTTTTCCAAAGAAAAGGGGTCTCTTACCGTTTTGCTACACACTCCAGACAAAGAGTCAATGAAGACGAAGAAGAGGCCGTCCTGCTCTACCGGTGTCCTTTTATACTGTGGTCGCACCGGTAGTGACGCGCCGGCAGCGACGAGTCGCGCCGGCAGTGACGTCATAGGCTGTCGCCGGCCAACTTTGTTGTTGTTTTGTATATATACTTCAGACACGGGTCACGCTGACGGCGTTCCCCCCCTAGCGCCCCCTAGAGGACGCAGTTCGAGTTCCTCGAAAGGGAAACATGGTTACTACACTTTTACTATAGTAAACCTACATTATAATTTCTTAAGGGATTTATATTTTTGTATACTTTCTTTATTTGTTTAGTTTTATAACTGTACTGGCTTAATGGTTTGGTGTTTTCTACTGTTTAATAAAAATCTGAAAAAGGCGAGCCCGAAGTTCCGATCTGAATAATGATTCAAGAAAAATAATTTCAGATACGGACTCGGAGCGCGAGATCGCGAATCATTTAGTTCGTGAAATGATTCGAAAACCCGCTCTGAAGTCCCGATCTGAATCAAATGATTCGCGAACCCGTACTGACCTCTCGCCCTGCGTCCCAATGTTCATACTATCCATCCTAAAAAGTATGTGAGATTACAAGTGTGTCCCAAAGCATAGTATGCAAAAAAAAAAAAAAAAAAAGAGTATGCCCAAAGTCCCAGGATGGTCTACTATTTCAGGTCGATTTTTGAAGTGTGGATCCGTGCACACTCTAATGGCTAAGGATTGGTCCAGAACTACAACACGAATAAAACGCGTTGAAAAAACTACAAACATGGCGGATGTGCGCGACCGGCGGTTAGGTAGAGATGTTTAGAAAAAAGGGTTTGGATAATAATTAATAATAAATTACTGGATAATAATTTGGATAAAATGATTCGCCAACCCGTACTTAAGTCTCGATTTGAATCAAATGATTCGCGAACCCGTACTGACGTCTCAATTTGAATCAAATGATTCGCGAACCCGCACTGAAGTCTCAATTTGAATCAAATGATTCGCGGATAAAATGATCCGCGAACCCGTACTGAAGTCTCGATTTGAATCAAATGATTCGCGAATAAAATGATCCGCGATCCCGCACTGAAGTCTCGATTTGAATCAAATGATTCGCGAATAAAATGATCCGCGATCCCGCACTGAAGTCTCGATTTGAATCAAATGATTCGCGATCCCGCACTGAAGTCTTGATTTGAATCAAATGATTCGCGAATAAAATGATCCGCGAACCCGCACTGAAGTCTCGATTTGAATCAAATGATTCGCGAACCGGCACTGAAGTCTCAATTTGAATAAAAGGATTCGCGAATCATTTGAAGTCTCGATTTGAATCAATATTTCTACTCCAAACACCCAACACAAATCAATGAACATATTCAGGTGAGGTAACCGGTTTACTGCTAACTAGTGAAAACGCTACATTATATGGAAACACTGTGCATTGTGATCAAGTTTGTAGTTTAATCCACTGTATTTTTAATTGTTTGACCTGTTTTCAAGAGTTTTCCAGGCCAAAAACTAAGTCAAAATTCAAAAAGTCAAATTCAAGTACTCCAAGCACCTTATACGAAACGTATGCAAAATATGGCCCAATTAACCTTATCCTGCATACAAATCTAAAATTTCTCATGTTTTAAGATGTCAGTATTATGTTCAGCAATGAATTCTGAATATTTCAACCAGTCACATGCTCACTTACAATATTTGCTGACCACACAATTGTGCATGTGCTTAAATAGGCTACTCCTATAACATAGTATAGTCAGCACCTACAGTGTCTGCCGTGTATGTGTGTGTGTGTTTGTGTGTCTGTGTGTTCATAATTGATACTCACAGCAGCAAATGAGTAAGTGATGCCGAGCCAGATGGTTGATACGAGAGGAGGGACGAATGTGAAGGCCAGCAGACCAAACACAGGCAGTGTCAATACAGCACAAAGCACCGCAAACACACCACGCAGGCCCACATAGTCCTACAGCACAGACACAAAAACAATTAACATTAAACACATGACTGAATACACATCTTAGGACAAAGTACTTTAGTAGCATCATATAGTGATGATATCATGCTTTTTAAATTTTTAATGATATATTTAATAAGTTTGGGGTTGGTAATATAGTCTTTTTTGCTAACCAAGGCTGCATTTATTTCATTAAAAATACAGTAAAAACAATAATATTGTGAAATATTATTACAATTTAAAATAACTGTTTTTTAATTTCAAGTTGTTTTAAAATATTTTTTATTTCTGTGATCAAAACTGAATTTTCAGCATCATTACTTCAGCCTTCAGTGTCAAATGATCCTTCAGAAATCAAATTATGCTGTTGCATTTTTTCAGGATTTTTTGATGAACAGTCAGTTTTGATCAATACAGTGTGTGTGTAACCATGTAAATGCAGTATCTGACAGATATGTTTTTGTGAGGTTAGTGTGTTTTGTAACATGCACTAGTGTTTGTTCATCTAATAGTGACAGCAGTGACTTACAATGAGGATGCCGACAACAGCAGACAGCACTAGTGAACTGTCATACACAGCGCCTGCGATGTATGCTGCCTCCTTCTGGCTGTATCCACTGTATTTATCCTGGATAAACTTACTGAAAACACACACACAGCATCACATGAACAACATGTATGAATCATTTTTAATCTAGACACATCTATATGGCTCATGACTTTACCTGGCATCAGCGATGAAGGGGAAGATACCATTATAAAAGAACATGATGGTAAGAACCAGCAGCCAGTATCTGAGAGACAGATGCTTCACATCCTGAACTCTCTACACACACAAAACACAAAATATAGCATTATGCATTCTGTGGTGCATTTTGTTATGCATCATGTGGTGCGACCGTCCGGCCATAACTTCTGTTTTGGAAACATTTTTGAAATTACCCTAAATTTATTCAGGTTAATTTTCTGCATTATTTGGCATGATTTCCAAAGTGTTTTGTAATCCTGTATAAAATTGCAAAGTATTTGTATTTACATTTCCATCATAATACACAAACTACAAACTGTCCGATGATTTCCATTTTATGAAATATCATGTGGTGCGACCATCAAAAAACTGCCATTTTGTGGTTGAAATGCATTCAAAGACATTGCATCATATAGCAATTTGCCAAGAACACATGGAAGCATCAAGCAGGTTTGTAACTCTCTTTCAAATTTGGAAAAAAATAACCTTTTTATGAGCTGGTATGTAGTTACCACATTTCAATATCATGTGGTATGACCTCAAAAAAAACAAATATTCAGTTATTTTTACAAGTATTTATATGTGGGGAGCTTTTTTGTGTTCAGGTGGCCAATTCTGTGCTTGCAAATTTTGACTGAATGTGAAATATCATGTGGTGCGACCAAATATTATGTGGTGCGACCACTGCAGAGTGGTCGGGTACTGTTTTGGTTTTAGGACAACTTTGTTGATGTTGACTATGCTAGTGGTAATGCTTTATCATTGAAAAGTAATTTTTATTAAAAAAGACTGATTACTATTGTCATTATTATACTTCAGCAATGTATCTTTATGGCTTCTTTATCTGTGTCTCACCACTTTGCGTGACTCCTCCTGCATCACTCCATCCAATCCCAGCTGCTTCATGCCCATCTTATCCAGAACACTGACCGTAATAGCCGACAGGAAGCCAAGAACACACAGAAACGTGCCTTCGCACATCAAACAGACGCATAAGGTTCTGCAATACTCCCAGAATCTCAGATCAAGAGTCTAATCATGTGCATGTTGTGTTTCTTACCTCCCCACAACGTCCACTGCATACCATACTCAGACTCAAACCTCTGCGTGAGGAAGAAGTTCAGAACCGAGCCCAAGCGGGAGAAGGCCAAGGTCAGTCCAAATGCCAGAGCCAGCTCCTTCCCGCGAAACCAGAATGCCGTGATACGGTTTTGGACAACTGAGAAATGAAGAAAGACATTTATGTTTATGGGTGTGTTTGTAATGTCGTTGGCAATGAAAACCCTTGTTTATTAAGCAAGTAAAGAATCTGTGAAATTAAAAGCACATTTAAATATAATGTTCATAATGCAGATCAATAGCCAGCCAGTGGACATGGATGTTAAAATGTTTTACTTCTGTAATATGACATATTACTGATATTCAATGAGCCGGACAGAATGAACGCTTGTTAAAACAATGACTAAACCATTATCCAGTCCAAGAACCTTGAGAGATGGCAGTGGAAAGGGAAAGTCATTTCAGAAGAGGAAGTGTTTCAGTTCTCAGTAAAGATCATAGAGATGTTTTTCTCTGGAACAGCATGCACAGATTAATCATGTACAATAAGACCATAAGTATGCATTAAGAAAGTAAAAAGGCCACAGGGACAGTTTTTGATAAAGTCTAGTTATTTTCGCAATTAATTTTGACACCACTAGTGATGCAGACATTAGAGTTCATTAGTGAGTTTTATTGCACTATTATTTATAGATAATTTATTACTTGATATGTTACTTTTCTCCTTGATTATTTCAGTTCTCTTGTGTGTATATGAATGCATGTACCCAGAGCTTCTTAAAACCACAACAAATTCCTTGTGTGTTTGTGCAAATAAAGATAATCTGAATCTAAATATAATAAAAATATAATTAAAAACTGACTTTACTGCCTTTAATCATTTTTAAATGAAATCTGCGGTAACACCACCCATATTTATTTTTGCAATGTGCAGCTTGGAAACTCTAACAACTTGCTGACAGTGTAGGGTGTAGGATTGTTTGCAAAGATTATTATAGTTTTTATACTTAATCCTTTGATCCTTGATCCCTATTTATATTTTATTTCTATTCTCTTGTGTATATATGCATGTATGGACCCAGAGCGCCGGAAAACGAAAACAAATTCCTGTGCACACTTATTGAATAAAACCAACCTGAATCTGAATCTAATGATTTGGGGTTCTAAAGTTAAACCTGCTCAGTGTCAGTGGTGTTACAGGTGAATATCTGATGTCATACTGGTCAGGGATCCGTTTCCAGAGCCAAACAAAAGTCGTCCAGTCAGCATGAGGGGCAACAGGTACGTCGTGCCCTTAAAATGAGACCCCAGTGCGAAGATAGCAGATCCCAACACAGTCAGGAAAGAGAACAGGAAAACGCCAACTACAGGAGGGAAAATCAAACATATTCAAGAAACAATATAGAATATTAAAAAAATTCAAATTGACAACCTATTAAAAAAAATGTGATTTAACGTACAGCGGTTTCCCAACTTATCAATGAGGAATCCTGCCATGATGACCACCACAGCATTCCTGGGAAAACAAGATAAAGCTCATTTTAAGGCTGATACAGGCTGAAGCTTTAGAAGGTGACAGACAGTAATTTAATTCTTGTTGTGTGAGTGCGTGAGTCTCACGTCCAGGCGTAGATGGCGTAAAGCAGGTTGTACTCCTGTGGCGTCATTCCCAAACCTTCCACACACACTCCTGTGCCATTCCCTGTGCTGTTACTCACCGTCGCGTTTGGACATGTTAAATTCTGTAGGAGAAAACAGTTTACGCATTCAGGATCTTACTTTACACAATAGATTTCACTTACAGTCTGGCAATATAAAGATTATTTTCAATAAATGCTCTGTTGTATATGTAAATGCTGTAACATTTCCTAATATGACAACTTTTAAAATGTCTAAACTAGTGAGGTCAGAGGTCAATAGGTTGCTTCTCACCCCCTGAAACTGCTCCTGCAGGACACTGGGAATGTCAAAGCAGAAATAAGAGCCGAAAGTCAGCATACAGTTAAAAAACAGGACCACAAACCGGTAATAGGCTGTAAAAACACACATATATTGACACGGAGAGAGAAAGAGAGAAGAGTTAGTCATCATGTATCAGGTTACATCTTTTCAAGACAGAAAGCAACACTTACGAGCTATGAGTCTCTTAGGAATTATAATATTTATTGTTTTTAAGTAATGAAACTATTAAGTTTAACATTAAATCAATCCCATCTGGCTCTGTTTACAAACTGAGAGCTTATTTCACATCCTGAAACCAATGAAATGCGTCATTTACCTCGTTCTGCTGCTTTAGCCATCTCGACCCTAGATGAATCACTCAGGTCTTTCCATATAACGACAAAACAGACTAATTTATTTTTGTTTACGTGACCCACAAAGGAGGAGATCTTCAGAATGTACCGCTTGTGCAGGAGCCGTAGATATTTTCTGATCTATAAATCATACAAAAATAGTGAAAGCAGCGTTAAACTGCAGGAAAAGTCGATCCAGATTTTCTACCGACTGACAGTTTTCCGCATTTCGCGTTACGTCACAGTCTGGGCGTCATGTGACTGGCCGCATGACGTTGTTTTTGTCAGCGCTGACACAGCATTTATTGCTGATTGGGTAATCACGGCACACAGCAGTGGCGAGCCCAGATAAATGACAGATTAGATAATTTAATCATGTATGTTCAATTGCGTTTGAAAACAAAACAGTGCTCATTTAAGTTTTATGATATGTAGGGAAAGAAACTGTATCAAAGCTTTTTTAACAGTAAGATATTTAATATTTTTTAAAGAATTCTCTCCTGCTCACCAAGCCTGCATTTATTTGATCCAAAATAAAGCAGTAATATTATGTAATATTTTTACTATTTAGAACAACTTCTATTTCAGTATATGTTAAAATAGAATTTATTCCTGTGATCAAATCTGCATTTTCAGCGTCTTACTCCAGTCTTCAGTGTCACATGATCATTCAGAAATCATTCTAATATGCTGATTTGCTGTTCAAGAAATTATTATTATTATTATCAATGTTTAAAACAGTTAAGTACATTTTTCCTTGAATTTTCGATGAATTGAAATCAGAAAATATCTGAAATAAGAAGTTTTTGTAACAGTTAGGGAAAAATATAGAAATTAATGCGTTTATATTTATATTTAGGATGATCAAAAGACAATTTATAATGTTACAAATGACTTCTATTTCAGATAAATTCTGTTCTTCTGAACTTTCTATTTATCAAAGAAACCTGAAAAAAATTCTACTCAACTGTTTTCAACATAATAATAATAATAATAAATGTTTTTGAGCCGCAAATCAGAATATTAAAATGATTTCTGAAGGATCATGTGACTGGAGTAATCATGCTAAAAAAATCAGCTTTGAAATCACAGGAATAAAATAAATTTCAAAATATATTCAAATAGAAAACCGTTCTTTTAATTAGTAAAAAAAATATTTCAAAATTTTACTGTTTTGCTGTACTTTAAAATAAGTGCAGGCTTGGTGAGCAAAAAAAGACTTCTTTAAAAAAAGATTAAAAATCTTACTGGCTGGTAATGTGTGTATATATTTACTGAAATCCAAATAATTGCTAGCACATTGCTAGCATGTTGTTAGCATGTTTCTGTTTCTAGTATAATTAGCATTACTAGCATGTTGCTTGCATGATTAGCATGTTACTAGCATGTTACTAACATAATTAGCAAGTTGCTAACATGCTGCAAGCTGATTAGCATGTTGTTAACATGATTAGCATGTTACTAGCATTTTGTTAGCATGTTTCTAACATAATTAGCATGATTAGCATGTTACTAGCACGTTGCTAGCATGTTGTTAGCATGATTAGCATGTTATTAGCATGTTGTTAGCATGATTAGCATGTTACTAACATTTTGTTAGCATGATAAGCATGTTACTAGCATTTTGTTAGCATGTTTCTAACATGATTAGCATGTTACTAGTATGTTGTTAGCATGATTAGCTAATTACTAGCATGTTGCTAGCATGATTTAGATAGCTAGATAGATTAGAAATATTAGAAATATTAGAGTGGAAGCTTAAATGAGTCTAAATGGATTAGAAATAGTACATAGAAGGGAAGCTTGATTGAGCCTCAAGGGATTCTGGGAGTTTGAATAGTGTTTGCTCATTTGAACATTCCATAAATGTAAGTCTATGGGATTTTTGGTGGATTTGAAAGTCTGGTTTATGAAAACCGTAAGCCGGAACAGTCTGAAAAGATACAACACACCGAGTCAGACCAGCCTGAAGGTCTGGGCCGAGTTTGGTGGTTCTAGCTTGAAAGCTCTAGGAGGAGGTAGAAACTGAAATTTGGCTCAGAAGAAGAAGAAGAAGAATAATCTTAAATAGTAGATCAGTAAACTGGCTTTCTCAAGCCAACTTATTTAACAAAATACTGTAGAAAAATCATTTACGAAACGCAATCCGTACTATTGTCCTTCTCGCCGCCCCGTATTTATTTACATTCGCAGCCTGGACACTTGGAAACGACTTGCGCACTGACAGTTTAGGCAACAATAGAACAATAAACGAGAACTGCGCAGGCTGAATTTACTATATAATGTAATTTAATATATAATGACTTGTTTAACATACAGCATACTGTATATTTAAATATACTATAGTTTACATATGTATAGTTATAATAAATGCCCCGCTGAGGATTTAAAGGGATGTCAGCTGTGCAGAGAGCGAACACATGGGAGATTTCAGACTCAGAGGATGAGAGTGATAAACATAAACCATCATTATCATCTGTAATACTCGATCAGGACACATGTACGAATGAATCAAACACTTCAGCCGTATCCACGAGCTCATCCGCCCGGGCGGACGACACCAGAATCAGCGGGCATGGAGAGAAGAGCTCCGGGAGGAGCAGAAGGAGGAGGACACGAGAGGAGGTGCAGGAGGAGCAGGAGGTGAGAAGAGCTGCCAAAGAGAAACGGAGGCAGGAAAGGAGAGAAGTTCAAAGAGGAGAAACTACAAGAGCAACAGAGAAGGAAAGAGGCAGCGGTGAGAGTGAACCTGCTCAAACCTGAAAACCTCATCAAGAGTCTGACAGTTCAGATTCATGCAGGTGAGAAAACAACACTGTCGTGTATTTTTATCAGCAACTGAATCACATTCCATCAGAAACCAACCACTGATCTGACCACCAGGTTTACTAGTTGCACCTTAATGTTTTTCTTGAATTTTATTGTATTTTTAAGTTGGCTTGAGAAAGTCAACTTACTGATCTACTATTTAAGATTCTTCTTCTTCTTCTTCTTCTGAGCCAAATTTCGGTTTCTACCTTCCCCTAGAGTTTTCAAGCTAGAACCACCAAACTCGGTCCAGACCTTCAGACTGGTCTGACTCGGTGTGCTGTATCTTTTCAGACTGATCCGCCTTACGGTTTTCATAAACCAGACTTTAAAAACCACCAAAAATCCCATAGACTTACATTGACAGAATGTTCAAATGAGCAACACTCTTCAAACTCCAATTGACAAAATTCAAATCTAAACTGCCAGAATCCCTTGAGGCTCAATCAAGCTTCCCTTCTATGAACTATTTCTAATCCATTTACACTCATTTAAGCTTCCACTCTAATATTTCTAATATTTCTAAATCATGCTAGCAACATGCTAGTAATTTGTTAATCATGCTAACAAAATTCTAGTAACACGCTAATCATGCTAACAGCATGCTAATAACTTTGCTAATCATGATGGAAACATGCTAACAACGTGCTAGTAACATGCTAACCATGCTAACAACATGCTAATTATGTTAGAAACATGCTCACAAAATGCTAGTAACATGCTAATCATGTTAGAAACATGCTAACAACATGCTAATCAGCTTGCAGCATGCTAGTAACTTGCTTATCATGTTAGCAACATGCTAGTAACATGCTAATCATGATAGAAAAATGCTAACAACGTGCTAGTAACATGCTAATCATGTTAGAAACATGCTAACAACATGCTAATCAGCTTGCAGTATGCTAGTAACTTGCTTACCATGTTAGCAACATGCTAGTAACATGCTAATCATGATAGAAAAATGTTAACAACGTGCTAGTAACATGCTAATTATGTTAGAAACATGCTAACAAAATGCTAGTAACATGCTAATCATGTTAGAAACATGCTAACAACATGCTAATCAGCTTGCAGCATGGTAGTAACTTGCTTATCATGTTAGCAACATGCTAGTAATGATGGAAACTAATCATGCTAATCATGATGGAAACATGCTATCAACATGCTAGTAACATGCTAATCATGCTAACAATATGCTAATAACTTGCTAATCATGATGGAAACATGCTAGCAACGTGCTAGTAACATGTTAATCATGCTAACAACATGCTAATTATGTTAGAAACATGTTAACAAAATGCTAGTAACATGTTAATCATGTTAGAAACATGCTAACAACATGCTAATCAGCTTGCAGCATGCTAGTAACTCGCTTATCATGTTAGCAACATGCTAACAACACGTTAATCATGCTAGCAACATGCTAGTAACATGCTAATCATGATAGAAAAATGGTAACAACGTGCTAGTAACATGCTAATCATGCTAACAACATGCTAGTAACTTGGTAATCATGCTAGTAACATGCTAGTTACATGCTAATCATACTAGAAACATGCTAACAACATGTTAGTAACTTGCTAATCATGTTAGAAACATGCTGCTAGCAACATGCTAGGAACATGCTAATCATGCCAGAAACATGTTAGCAACTTGTTAATCATGCCAGAAACATGCTAGCGACATGCTAATAATGCTAGAAACATGCTAGCAACTTTGTTAATCATGCTAGAAACATGTTAACAACAAGCTAGTAACATGTTAGCCATGTTAGAAACATGCTAGTAACATGCTAATCATGTGTGAAACATGCTATCAACATGCTAATCAGGCTAATCATGCTAACAACATGCTAGTAACATGCTAATCATGATAGAAAAATGCTAACAACGTGCTAGTAACATGCTAATCATGCTAACAACATCTGCTACAACAATCATGCTAGTAACTTGGTTATCATGCTAATCATACTAGAAACATGCTAACAACATGTTAGTAACTCATCATGTTAGAAACATGCTAACAACATGTTAGTAACATGCTAATCATGTTAGAAACATGTTAGCAACTTGTTAATCATGCCAGAAACATGCTAGCGACATGCTAATCATGCTAGAAACATGCTAGCAACTTTGCTAATCATGCTAGAAACATGTTAACAACAAGCTAGTAACATGTTAGCCATGTTAGAAACATGCTAGTAACATGCTAATCATGTGTGAAACATGCTATCAACATGCTAATCAGGCTAATCATGCTAACAACATTCTAGTAACTTGCAAATTATGATAACAACATGCTAATCAATCATGCTAACAACATTGTAACTAATCATGCTAACAAGCAATAAGCTAATCATGCTAAAACATGTTAACAACATGTTAAATCATGTAAGCAATGTGTTAAATCATGCTAGCTGCTTCCATACTATTACAACTGCTTCAGACTTTCAGGCTAGGCTTTCTCAAGCCAACTTAAAGTTTGTTCTCAAACTTTACTCATCTAGTTGATTGTTTGTTCTCTCTTCTGTCCCAGTTTTGTCTTAATTAAACTAAATGTAATGTCTCTTTTTCCAGTGCTGTTGCAGTACGCAGGCTGTGATGTGTTACTCGGGACTCTCGATGGGTTGCAATGGAGGAACAGTATTGAGAACCGAGCTCTTCCCAAAAGCATCAGCTGGACACGACAAGCCCTACAGGTCACTAGTAACTCACAATCTTACTTTATCTGTCCATTAGAGGTGAAGTGATTCTTTATTATTATGGCAACATCAGCAGAAGTTTATATGCTCATAAATGTCTCAGAAAGTGTTTGTTCTCTATATGCAGATTGAAGATGAAGCTAAAAATGTTATTGAAGAAGATCAGGTCCTGATGGTGATCTCGCATAATGAGTTTGAAGACATGGTGATGTCACATAAAACAGTGACCAATCAGTCGGTCAGTCATTCAACATATGTTTATATTATAGTAGGTATAATATAGTGTAATTAATATTAATTATGCATTATTATAATTATAAATAATATTATACTAATTTTAATATTATTATTGTTGTTAAATTATTGTTGTATATAATTTTAATATATTATTATAATATTAATTATAAGTCAAATTAATAAAATGTATAATATTAAATTAACTATATTAATTTACATTTGTATATATTATATTAAATATATACATTTCTAAATTAAATAAATTAAATTATGAATTAATTTATGAATAAAATATAAATTAAATTGTGAAAATTATTGTTAGAATATATCTATAATGTATAAATGTATAATATTAAATTAACTATATTAATTTACATATGTATATATTATATAAAATATAATACATATATATATTTCTAAATTAATATAAATTAAATTATGAATTAATTTATGAATAAAATATAAATTCAATTGTGAAAATTATTGTTAGAATATATAATATACACACATATATAAATTAGAACATTTTAATATTATTTTATTACAAATAATATTAATTTTGTATACATGTTAATTACATTATTATTATTATTATTATTATTAAATTTATTATAACATGAATATATACATATATGTGACTCTGGACCACAAAACCACTTTTAAGTAGCACTGGTATATTTGTAGCAATAGCCAACAATACAGTATAATGGGCCAAAATATATATTTTTTCCTTTATGCCAAATATCATTAGGATATTAAGTAAAGATCATGTTTTAAAAAAAATTAAAAAATTGACCGTTTTGTGGTCCAGGGTCACATTTGTGTATTTTTGTATTATAATGTGTATTTATGATAATATAGTTTCTTTGTCATTCTAGGCTCCCATTGGTGATATGTATGAGGGGGCTGAGTCTCCGCTGCAGCATCTCTATAAATATTTGACCAAAACTGCTGGGAAGTTTGTCACAATTCTAGTAATCAGTCATCAGCAACGGTACACACACCTTCTCTCAAATCAGCTTATTTTTAACGTAACATTTCACAACAATAAGGCTATTGAATGGACTGCTGTAAGTGCGTATATGTGTGTACAGATCAGGATCTTGGGATGAAGATGATTTTGATTTTCACCTCAGTCAGCATCATCTGGATTCAGAAGAGGTCAGATAAATCTATCCTCACACTTGTTTTTTGTGGTCATGTAAGCTTTTAGTAATCATCGATCTTGTTTCTGTGATGGGCAGCTGTTGGTTCACCTCCAGCTCTATTGGAATGTGACGGTGAACTTCCTGTTTGGCTGGCAGGAAGTGGCAGATCATGTGGTTGCAGTTACCAAAGCATTATCTAAGAGACCTTACAAGTAAGTTCTATACAGAAATCTACAACCAAGATGTAGATAAGTTTGTTTTTCATCAGGTTTGGAGAAATGTGTCACTCCATCACCTGTTCATCAATGGTTCCTCTGCAGTGAATGGGTGCCGTCAGAATGAGAGTCCAAACGGCTGATAAAAAATCATAATAACACACAAGTAATCCACACCACTCCAGTCCATCAACTAACATCTCCAGAAGCCAAAAGCTGCTTGTTTGTAAGAAACAAATCCATCATTAAGACATTTATAGCTTCAAACTTTTGCTTCTGGACAAAATATGAGTCCATAATCCATAATAAGACTTCCTCCAGTGTAAAAGTCCATCTCCCCAGAGTCGTTGTCTCTCACATCAAAATCCACCCACACATGTGGCTTGTAAACGGTGCTTGATCTGTGCAAATTTCTTTCCTGATTCAGACAAGACACCTTTTTCACTTGTGCACGTTCTATTATGGATAATAGACTTTTATTTTAGCAGGAAGCAGTTGTTTGAAGTTAAAAAATATCTTGATGGATTTGTTTCTCACAAACACACAGCTTTTGGCTTTTTAAGATGTTAACTGATGGAGTGGTGTGGATTATTTTGATGTTTTTATCAGCTGTTTTAACTCTCATTCTGACGGCACCCATTCACTGCAGAGGATCCACTGATCGATGATGAAATGCTACATTTTTCCAAATCTGATGAAGGAACAAGCTCATCTACATCTTTGATGGCCTAAGGGTGGCTACATTTTAGCAGATTTTCATTTTTGGCTGAACTATTCCTTTATAGTAGTATAGTGTTATTAACTGCTCATTATGTAGAAGACACTATTCTTTGTCAACAGTAACTGAGAAGGTGTTTTTTTCTCAGGACGTTGTGTGGCGACCCTGATCTGGGTTTCTGCATGGACGGCTCGTGGTCAGCGGGTGTACGAGTGGATAGGGATGGCCGTGGTCTCGCTCAGGTGTGGACACGTCAGATCCAACAGCTGAACCGCGTCAGTCCAGCTCTGGCCAAAGCCGCGACGAGCACCTACCCCTCTCCTTCCCTCCTGCTGCAGGTAACGTGTGTTCAGATTCTCACTGAAAGTCTCTCTTTATATGTTCTCAATCACCTCTGCTTCAACAGGCCTATGAGGAGCTGCCGTCTGAGGAGGAGCGACGCAGGCTATTGGCTGATCTCGCGGTAGTGGGCGGAGCCAAAGAGAGGCGTGTTGGTCCTGAGCTCTCTGGCAGAATACATCGCCTTCTCACTTCCCAGAATCCTCATCTTCTGCTGGATTAAGGCTAGATTTGTGGGAGTGGAAAACTGTTTTGCACTTTATTGCCAGTATAGAAGATTAACCATCTTCTATATATTTGTATCTCAGATTAATACATTAATTCTCCATTATGAACATATTAATGGATCTGCTGTCAATACTTGAAAATTAAACATTAATGAAATGTTTTATAATGTTTGCATTATTATTTAAAACTGATATCAATGGTGCAGAGAATTTATGATATGAAATTTAAAAAAATGATATATATATATATATATGAAATTTGAAAAAAAATCTAATCAGAAATTTGAAAAATATAAAATTAGAAATTTGAAAATATGTATATTACTAATAATAATAATCAATAAATGTATTGATATTTTCTTAGTTTATAACAACAATAATAAATAATATAAATAAATAATATTTCAGTGTAAAATAAAGTGACTATTAAGAAAAATAATATAATAATTATAATTATGTTACAATTAATTTAATTATTAATTGTACAAACATTATTTTGGCAGAAATAATCAAGGAGCCCTTAAACCTCCTTTTTTGCAACCAACAGATTGTTTATAAGTGTTTCTTACTTACTTGAAATAAAATAAAAAATATAAATAAAAAGATTAATTATTAATTATTTAAGCTAGATGCCAACAATTTCTCATTTCATTAAAATAACTAAAAACTAAATAACTAAAAATGTACTAATTTATTTAAAACTAAAAATGAAACTAGAACTATGTAGATGTTTAAAAAAATAATAAAAATGACAAAAATACAAACAAAATTACTAGAACTTTGACTACATGTAAATAAAAACAAAATATGAAAATAAAATCCAATTCAACAAACAGTTTGGGATGAGTTATGCTCAGACGTTTAATATTTGGTGAAACAAATTAAAAAGAGCAAATTAGATACTCCAAAAAACATGCAATTATGATTTTTTTGTTGTCGTTGTTTAATTTGTTTTTTACCTCAAAACAATACAGTCAGTAAGAAAACATGCAAAAGAGTACAAAATCATTCACTCATATATAGCTAGTATATAATAAATCATAATCAAATAATATAATAATCAAATAATAATAAGAGAGGGGAGGTTAAACTAATGAATAAAAGTTTGTGAATAAATACACAATCTACAGTGTTTATTAAATCAGATATGTATTTTAGTTGTCATATCAGAGCTGTAGCTCTCTGATATTGAATTATGATAAAATACTGTAATTAATTAACAGACTGATTAACAGACAGATATCGTCTGTCAATTACTGGAGTATTTACATATTGGTGGTACTGAGGTTTCAAACTACTGATGTCTGTAATATTTCAATAATACTTCTGCAAAATATGTTTGGCATGTGTTGATCTACCTTAATGTATAAGATAAAAACTCTCAACAAAAGGGTCACCTGACTGAAAATATTGGCACTGGAAATGAGCAAGCTGATGAGAAATTTCAATCTTTAACCTCATCCTGAACCCTGAATAATGAATTAACTGGAAAACGAAACAGATTACTAAGTAACAAAGCCACTGATTCACTAGATCTCATAAAGGTTATAATTTACAACAAGTCCAGTGAATGTTTTTTGATAGTTTGGCAAGGGATGAGGACGAGCGGTTTGAGTTGAACTGCATAATGTGTGTATTTAAGGAATAGTTCACCTAAAATTAGTTATGTCATTTACTCACTCTCATGTTTTTTCAAACCCACATGCCTTTCTTTTTTCTGTGGGACACAAAATAAGACATTAAGCATTATTCAACAAGAAAAGAAAGCCTCACACCTAGGGCTATATAATTTGGGGGGAAATTTGAAAAATTGAAATGTGAAAAATTCAAAATTTGAAAATTCAAATTTGAAAAACTGAAATTTGAAATGTGAAAAATTCTAATTTGAAAAATTCACAGTTTGAAAAATTGAAAATTCAAATTTGAAAATTTGAAATGGGGAAAAATTGACATTTGAACTGTGAAAAATTCCTGTTTGAAAATTTGAAAAATTAAAACTTGAAATGTGAAAAATTGACATTTGAACTGTGAAAATTTCTAATTTTTCTAACGTGAAATTTGAAAAATTTTGATAATATATTATAACAATAATAATTATATAAATAAATAAAATAATATTTCAGTGTAAAATAAAGTGACTATTAAGAAAAATAACAGAATTAGTATTATTTTACAGTTAATGTAATTATTAATTGTACAAACGTTATTTTGGCAGAAAAAAAAAATCAAGGAGCCCTTAAAGCTCATCTTGCAAACAACAGATTGTTTATAAGTGCTTCTCTTTCGCAGACTTTGCAATTTTATAATCACACTAAGCCGTATCACGATATCAGCTAATCGAACAGCCTTTCTCAAATGAGTTTGGAACAACATGAGTGTAAGTAAACCATGAACTCTCTCTCTAAATGTGACCTATGAGCTGTGATTTACATGTAAACGTTGTATGTCTCATGTCCAGCGGCAGCGTTTCCTCTGATACGTCTCTAGATCTGCAGAGAAGCCGTCTGAGTCACTCTCAGAGGCGGAGTCAGGCCAAAAGGAGGCGTGGCCTGTCGGAGTGTACGAGGAGCATAGACTGCAAGAACCGGCGTGTTCCGGTTTACACATAGAACTAGCATCATTAACCGTATGGCCGTCACTAGAAACACATATTGGCGGGTCACAGCAAGAACAGGAAACAGACACGTGTTGTAATGTAGGGTCAGGGCTGGGGGCGGAGCTAAAGTAGAGGTCAGAAGGTGAAGGTGGATCAAGGTAACAAGCAACATCCATTATGGAGACATCATCTTGATAGGATGTAGAATCGGGATATACGGAGACAGAATCAAGAGACTCAGGGTTATCAGAGAAGGAACTAGCAATAAAGACACGTTCAGTGTCGGAGGGATAGTGGGAAGGAAAAGGGCTTGTGAATTCGTCATATTCGCCATCCTCTGTTTGTGTGGCTTTGTCTTCCCTGTTGTGCGCGCAGGCGTCTGCGCAGCCGAGGGTCAGCACCCATCCCAGCTGGTTAGACAGCAGCAGACGCAGACCCGGCGGCAGAGGCAGCACGCGCAGAGCGTCTGCGCAGTTGGGCAGCATTTTGCGCAGCTGCGTGCAGCACAGGTACTGTAACGTGGTGGGCGCAGAATGCGAACGGATCAGTTTCATGCTGCTCTTGGCCGCAGTCGAACACACCATTGGATACAAACGCTTATTCTGTAAGTGAGTAGCTGCTATGCCTGATAGAACCATAGATAGATAGATAGATAGACATGAAAAAAGAAGAATAAGAAAGATTGTAGTTGCAAGAGGTGTTTCAGTAGGAAATACATTCACACAGGACAGAAAAGAGAGAACGTCTTACCGATGCAGCGGCGGTTCTTATAGAAGCTCAGGGTGCCGTGCCAGCTGTCCAGATGAACCCCGATTATGGACCCTTGACCAAACCGTGATGAAAAGTTCACCTTTGACCCCTTGTGGTGTAGGTGACCTGAACCATGAGACATGTATATGAAGTCAAAGAGTTAAAAATGCATAAATACTACCACAAAATACTTGAAATCCAGTCAGAACAATGTGGGGGTGGTACGTTTGTCTCTTCTGCTCACCAAGACAGCGTTTATTTGATTAAAAATACAGTAAAAACTGTAAAATTTTGAAATATTATTACAATTTCAAATAACCACTTTCTATTTGAATATACTGTAAATTGTAATTTATTTCAGTGAGTCAAAGCTACATTTTTAGCATCATTACTCCAGTCTTCAGTGTCACATGATCCTTCAGAAATCATTCTAATATGCTGATTTGCTGCTCAAGAAACATTTATTATTATTATTAATGTTGAAAACAATTGTGATGCCGAATATTTTTGTGGAAATCGAGGATTTGATGAATAGAAAGTTCAATATAGCAACATTTATTTTGATAAGAAATCTTTTGTAACATTCCAAATGTCACTTTTCATCAATTTAATGTGTCTTTACTGAATAAACATATTAATTTCTTTAAAAAAATCTTACTGACCTTAACCTTTTGAACAGTAGTGTATATCTAAAATTATATACAATGGATCCTTATGGCCTTAAGGTGATAAATGTTTTATACGTTTGCTTTTTTATACACAGACAAGCAGGATTTTTAAAATGTATTTAAATAAATAATGCTGAATTAACTGTATAGAGTGCAATCAGGGGTCATGTGACCTCTGACCTCACCTGTATAGGACAAACCCCAGCTGTCCTCATCTGTGCCCAACAGACTGCAGAAACTATGTTTGAACTGATCCAGGTTCACTTCTGATGTCCCAATACCAACCATCTGTGCTCATAAACACACAAAATACTGATTTTAAATAATATTTCACTCTTATAAGAGATCCTAAAACATATTTGTGACCCTGGACCACAAAACCAGTTTTAAGCAGCACAGGTATATTTGTAGCAATAGCCAACAATACACTGTATAGGTCAAAATTATCGATTTTTTTTTTCTTTTATGCCAAAACTCATTAAGATATTAAGTAAATATCATGTTCCATAAAGATATTTTGCAAATTTACTACCATAAATATATCAAAACTTAATTTTTGATTAGTAATATGCATTGCTATGAACTTCATTTGGACAACTTTAAAGGCGATTTTCAATATATTTTGATTTTTTTGCACCCTCAGATTCCAGATTTTCAAATAGTTGTGTCTTGGCCAAATATTGTCCTATAATAACAAAACATATATCAATGGAAAGCGTATTTATTTTACCCTTATTACTGGTTTTGTGGTGCAGGGTCACATATATTAATAACATTGTTAATCTAGTTTAGTCTTTGCACATCCAGTCACTGTATCTCACCATATCCGTGCCATAGACGGGTGATGTCATCTTGATTTCCCAGAAGTGCTGTCCGTCGCTGAGAGCCTTCGCACCTCTGATGGCGGCGGTTCCACAGCTGTACTCCGAATGGAAGCTCACCTTCCGGTTTGAGCAGCTCAGAGACACGGAGGATGATTTGCTCTCCTCGTCCCAAACCCATTCACACCCTTAATACAATGACAAACACAAAGAACCATGATTTCAAATCTTCAGTGTGGAAAAACACAGCATCGTTCACTTGTTTTTTATTAAAATAAAAAATCTCACCCTGTTCTTCCTCTCCACATGTGCAGCTGAGGGTGTACGGGCTGATCTGTTCGTCTGAGCTGAGTTCGGTTTGAGCCGGACACTGGCAGAACGACTCGCCCGTCACGGGCACCACTGGCGGCAGCTCCGCTGGCACACACACCGTCACGTGCTCGTACCCTGTAGAGTCGCCCTCCGACTAACCACAAACAAAACCAGTCAATGATCTCACTTACATTTTAAAATCAAAAGAAATTATTCATTATATTTTTCATACAGAAAAAGAGCAAAGCCTGTTTTATACCTATTAAGAAGTTTTATGATCTTCATGTGTGAGAAGCTGATTTAAAGCAGCACATGCTGTGTCACTGTAAACTGTTCATTTGAGACTCTGATTGGCCAGATGCCCAGGTAATGTAAAACTAGTGTTAGTTAGCTCAAAATAACCTGACAGAAATAAGCACAGCTTGTGAGGACAGAGTAACTCATGCTCACCTGTGATCCCACAGCCTGTTTTTCTTCTGGGTCGAGAGTCGTGGTGAGGGGCGTGGCTTCAGTCTCCGGGACATTCTCACTAACAGCATACTTATTCCAAGACATTCCTGGAACACAAGAACAGAACAGGGCTGTTAATTTTTACATTTATCCATCAATTAAACAGTCTGCCTATATCCATCCACCATCTATCTATCTATCTATCTATCTGTTTGTCTGTCTGTCTATCTATCTATCTATCTGTCTATCTATTTGTCTATCTGTCCATCACTCTGTTGCTTTATTTATTTGTCTGTCTATCCGTCTGGCTGTCTATCTATCTGTTCGTCTTCACTTGCCTATCTGTCTATTTC